>NC_133651.1:80922007-81094015 GCF_009905375.1 Apium graveolens | reverse complement strand
TTAGAAAAGGTTGCGAGTCGTTCCTAGCTTATGTAGTGGATTCGGAAAAAGGCAGCCCCAGCATGGAAGATATTCCTGTAGTTAACGAGTTCTCGGATGTGTTTTCGGATGAACTACCAGGCTTACCACCAGATCGATAAATCGAGTTCGAGATCAACCTCGCTCCAGGAACGGAACCAGTTTCAAAGGCCCCATATAGGATGGCACCAGCAGAAATGAAAGAGTTGGCAAGCCAGCTACAAGAATTGTTGGATAAGGGAGTGATACGGCCAAGTGCGTCGCCATGGGGAGCACCTGTTCTATTTGTAAAGAAGAAAGATGGGAGTATGCGTCTATGCATAGATTATCGGGAGTTAAATAAGGTAACGATCAAGAACCGCTACCCGCTACCAAGGATAGATGACCTTTTTGATCAGTTGAAGGGAGCAAAATGCTTTTCAAAGATTGACTTGAGATCGGGATACCATCAATTAAAGATCAAAGAAGAAGATGTTCCCAAGACCGCATTCAGGACCAGATATGGGCATTATGAATTCCTAGTAATGCCGTTTGTACTGACCAACGCTCCGACCGCATTTATGGATCTGATGAATCGGGTATTTAAGAAGTATTTGGACAAATTTATCGTGGTATATATTGATGACATCCTTATTTATTCTAAGTTAGAAGAAGAACATAAGCAGCACCTCTGGATAGCATTGGAGATACTCCGACAAGAAAAGTTGTATGCCAAGTTTACCAAATGTGAGTTTTGGTTAAAGGAAGTTCAATTTTTGGGGCATGTCATTGGAAATGAGGGAGTTAAAGTGGATCCGGCAAAGATTGAGGCAGTTATGAGTTGGGAGAGGCCAAAGACTCCTACGGAAGTGCGAAGTTTTCTAGGATTGGCCGGAGACTATAGAAGATTCGTCAAGGATTTCTCGAAGATCGCCACGCCATTGACCAAGTTAACCAGAAAGAATCAAAAGTTTGAATGGAGTGCAAAATATGAAGATAGCTTTCAAGAGTTGAAGCAGAAGTTGGTAACAGCTCCGGTGTTGGTACTTCCAGATGATCAAGGGAACTTTGTAATATTCAGCGACGCTTCACATAAGGGTTTGGGTTGTGTGTTGATGCTACACAATAAAGTGATCGCATATGCGTCAAGATAATTGAAACCACATGAGTTAAAGTACCCGACGCATGACTTGGAACTAGCCGCCATAGTGTTCGCACTTAAGATTTGGAGACATTACCTCTACAGAGAGAAGTGTGAAATCTACACGGATCACAAGAGTTTAAAGTACATTTTTACTCAGAAAGAGCTCAATATGAGGCAGAGGAGATGGCTGGAATTGATCAAGGACTATGACTGTTCGATAAATTACCATCCTGGAAAGGCGAATGTAGAGGCCGATGCTCTGAGTAGGAAGGAGAGACTGAATATGATGATAACATCAAAAGAGTTATCTGAAGAAACCGAAAGATTGGAATTGGAACTTTGTGCTTATGGAAAAGTCGAGGAAGTTTGTCGTGCAATGACCTTTCAGCCAATACTAGTGGAAAAGATAAAGAAGTGTCAAGAAGAAGTAATGGAGAAAGAGAAGAATCAGTTATCTGGAGAGGAGATTAATACTCAAAGGGATGAGCAAGGGATACTAAGGTTTTCATCCAGAATATGGATACCTCATGTACTTGAATTAAAGAATGAGATCCTCCATGAAGCCCATAATTCGAAATTTTCAATCCACCCGGGAAGCACCAAGATGTATCGAGACTTAAAGAAGAACTTTTGGTGGCCAAATATGAAGCGAGACGTGGCAGAATGGGTTGCGAAGTGCTATACTTGTCAGAAAGTGAAGGAAGAACATCAACGACCAAGTGGATTAATTTAGCCCTTGAAGATTCCAGAATGGAAATGGGAAAATATCGCTATGGACTTTATAGTAGGACTACCGCGAACGAAATCCGGACATGACGCAATATGGGTTATAATTGATCGTCTTACGAAGTCGGCGCATTTCCTTTCAATAAATGAGAAGTCGTCACTGGACAAGTTGGTTTATCTGTATGTGCGCGAAATCATACTAAGGCATGGAGTACCTGTATCAATAGTTTTAGACAGAGATCCCCGATTTAACTTGAGATTCTGGAAGCAATTTCAGGAATGTCTTGGCACGAAGTTGAATATGAGCACGGCATACCACCCGCAGACTGATGGCCAGAGTGAAAGGACAATTCAAACAATTGAAGACATGTTGCGCAGTTGTGCAATCGATTTTGCAGGAAGTTGGGACGACCACTTGCCGTTGATTGAATTTTCTTATAACAACAGCTATCATTCCAGTATCGGTATGCTACCATACGAAGCTTTGTACGGGCGAAAATGTAGATCACCAACAAATTAGGATGAAGTAGGGGAAGGAAGAATTCTCGGCTCGGAATTGGTACAACAGTTGCATGACACAGTCAAGTTAATTCAGAAAAGGTTGCTTGCTGCTCAAGATAGACAGAAGAAGTATGCGGATCCAGCGCGTAAGGATGTTCAATTTCAAATTGGCAAAGCTGTGTTGCTGAAGGTGTCACCTAGAAAAGGGTTGATGAGATTTGGAAAGAAAGGGAAGTTAACACCTAGATACATAGGTCCTTTTGAGATTTTGAGTCAAGTAGGAAAGGTGGCCTACGAGTTGGCCTTACCACCTCAATATCAGCATGTGCATAATGTGTTCCATGTGTCATTTCTTAAGAAGTACAATCTTGACGCTAGCCATGTGATAGAATATGAACCCGTAGAAATTCAGGCAGACCTGTCATTTGTGGAGCAACCGGTTAAAATACTCGACTGGCAAGTAAAGAGTCTTAGGAGTAAGTCAGTAAAGATAGTGAACGTGCTTTGGAGGAACCCTAAGGTCGAAGAATCGAATTGGGAGTTAGAGTCTGATATGCGTTCCCGGTATCCTCATCTGTTCTCTTAGATTCTGGGGACAGAATCCCTTAAGGGGGAGAGGATGTTACGACCGGTATCTTCGTGTAATATTATTTGTGGATTTGGTATAATATTAAAGCCGAATGAAAATATATTCAATGATTGTACGTTTGTGTGAATGCAAATTTCTGCATTATAAATTTGCTTTATGTAGTAAATGATTTTTCAAAGCAAAAGTTTATTTAATTTCTTTATTTTTGATTTATAAGGAATATTCTAAGCCTTGGAAAAAATTTCTTTTAAAAGGTATTTTATTCACAAATTTTGAAAATGATTTTATAAAGTCTCTAAAAATCCAAGTTCTTTTCTGGTATAAATTTTATAATTTTTTGAACTTGTATTTTATTTTATAAAAATAAATCATTATAAATTTTAGTTGTCATATTTAGCAAATTACACGAAAGCCCTTGCATGCAAACCACCCTCTCATTCTTTTCAAGGAAAAGAGGACAATTCCAACCCCACTAACTCTTATTTTTCTAGCCAATTTCCTTCTTTACCCTTGCATGCAAATTTAACCAAGTTCAAGTGGAAGGCTAATCATGTCAATTCCTAATTCCACTCACTTTTGCCAATACAAAAACCATAAAACAAGCAAAGACATGATCATTTTTACTCATCACCCACACCACACTCATTCTTCTCTCCCTCCTCCTCCCTCACTCTCGGCCCTCCCTCTCTCACTCTTGGGTTTAGCCGAGAACCACCCCCTCCCCATTTTTCTTCATTCCTCCACCAAGATTCTACTCTTTATACAAGTAAATGTTACTTCCCATACCATGATCACTCATATTTCAAAGAGTTTTGAGTAGAAAGTTTAAGTTTAAAGGTTGCATGTAAAGGTTTTAGTGAAACTCAAAATACAACCTTGATTCTTGTGAGTTTAGGGTTGTTTTTGAGAGGACTACAAGGAATGGATAAGTGCCAAGTCTTGAGAAGGAAACTCTTGATGATTAAATGGCCCTTCCCATCCATTTCATTCGGCCATGACCATATGGGAGCCGAATGAATGGTCCTTGAGATCATTCTTGTTGTTTTGCTCAAATTTTGCATGTTTATGTGATAATGACTTGAATTTTGTGGTCAAAATTTGATAAAACTCCTTGCATGCTAAGTGATCATCTAGGTATAGCTCATGCTAGGCTTGCATGTCAATTTTATGGTAGAATATATGTAGAAAATGTGTTGTTTTGGTTTGCAAAACCCGAGGACATGCATGCATGTGGATTTCTCTTAGAATGTTGTAAGATTTTGATCATTTGGAAAGATTTTGTTAGTGAGCCTTAATTTCAGTAGGAATAATGTGTTAATATTGATTTATGCTTCTTGTTGCATGGTAATAATTCGTGGTTATCTTTTATAAAATGCATATCTTGTGGTTTCAAAAACTTAATGATTGGTGAGTTGAGAAATGTGATCTCTTTTGTTTTGCCATAATTGTACCTTAGGTAAGGATGATCTCACCCAAGGTTATTTTGAGAATAAGGGAGTTAGTTCAGTAGATTACCATGTATAAGTCTTGGTTTAAGTATTGGGATGTTGGTAGTTGAGTTTGTCAAGTCAAAACCTTGGAGAAATGAGAGTTATAGTTTCTGCAGAAAATCAGATTAGTACCCTGAGGTTTAGAGTGAGTTTTGACCATGTCATTGATGTGCACTTTGAGGCCCAAGCCACCAGAAGTTAGTATTGGGAGTATATAAAAGGTTTAGGAGTTGGTTGGAGGTTTGCATGTCTTTTGGTTAGGTGCACAAGTAGAATAACAAAATCTGTCCAGCAGGGGACAGTTTTGTTGTAACCTAGAAATAGGAAGATTTGACCATGTCATGGGTAGGCCCTCATTAGGCCCTATTGGGCCTTAGTTAGAGGGAGTGTCAGAGAAGTTTTTCCAACCATAGTTCATAGGATATGAGTTAGAACCATGTGTCACAAGTTAATTCAAGTCAGGGCGTTTTCTGCCCAGAAAAACAGGGGAACCTTGGACTTTTAGCTTAGGCCCAAGAAGGCCCAAGCCAGGCCCTTGAGCCACCATTGGACTTTTAGAACACTTAGGAGTGAGTATTAGGTCGACCACCATAGTTTTAAGATAGTATAAGGTCAGAAGAATAAAAGGCACAAGTGAGGGTCAATAGGTCTTGGATAGTTTAGTAAAGGCACGTCAAGTTAGGAAGCCAAAATTAGAAGACTTTGTCTAGTTTAGCGACCAAGTGACTTAAGTTGTGAGTCGAGATCATCCAAGCCTAGTGTTGCATTATGGTGTATATGGAGTTATTTTGGTACTAATATGTGATATGTGATTATGTGGCTATGTGTGTACAATTGTAATTTAAAAGTGAATATAAAATTAAGTGCATATAGGCCTAAGTGTCATCCGTGTTTAAATTCGGGTTGTTAATAGGTTAAGTTGGTAAGAATATATTATAATGAGGATTATTATTATTTATGTAGGATCTCGAGACGAGGGAAAACTTGCCATAAAGGTCGAATGAAGCTCCAGTTGCTCCTACCAGTCAAACCAGACCAACCTTTCTCAAAGCAAGTGATTCAACTTGACCTTCGTATTTACTATAAACAGTTCATATATATATTGATGCAATTATCCTGAGTCATTTGATATGTTTTAAATCAAGCGTATCTTTCGTTTATCTTTGAATTATATAGAAATGCCTTGAACCCTCGAGTATGTATTGCAAGTAGTTCAAAAGCCTTTTCATGATAGTTAAATGCCATGATAAAATGAAGAGTTGATATATTACTTGATTGATCCTCTTGATTAACATGCTGATGATTCCTAAGTATTGATATCTCATCCTGATACTTGAATCCCTATAGAACCTTACCTTGAACCCTGAAAGTCAGAAATTTATCAAAGTGATCCCTCACTGATTGATACCCCTCTTTCTTATCCTAAAGCTTGACAACTTTGATATATCCTGAGCTAAAGAATCGTTTCTTCATACCTTAACACCCATAGTATTCATGAAGCTTATCTTCTTAATGATCCAACACCTGTACCTTGACGAGAATCCATTGCTTTAAGCCCAATTTGGCACTTCCTTTCATAATATCCAATAGCCTCACTAAATTCCCTTATCCAAACCTTGATACATGAAAAACCATTCAGATACCCTGATAGAGTATAGTTTTGTGAATCGTGGCCTTGAGATTTAGTACCATATTTCCCGTGTTTCGAGTTGATCTATAATCCCTTAATAAAAAAATGTTTACTGTTAAACGAGATTTTGTTATAATTCGGCATCAGTTTTTGAAATAAATAAAATATGGGTTTTCAGTCCCAAAGGGGGATAAATGTTTTCCTTGAATAGTGGATCTGGACTGAGACGCAAGTCCTTTCCACACTTATATTAGGCTTAAAAGTTGCCTAGGGATTCCCGTTAATGTTTTAGAAACCAGCGAGGTTCGGGATTACTTCGCGGCTGATCACCGACTGTAATCCGTAGCGTCATAAAATGATTTTGATTAAGACATGATTTTAAAATTGTTTTGATACAAGCAAAATGATGCCATCTCACATAGTTTTATCTCTCGTTACCATTGGTTATGTCTTGCCATTGTCATTCTTTAATGTATATCTCGATTTATGTTTTATGTCGTACTGTTAACACTTGTTGAGCATTTGGCTCACTTCTTGCTTTACCCTAATATTACAGCTAGCAGCTATGGTTAGATTCAAGCAGACTGCCCGTAAGACCTGTGATGCTGATGCTTATGTTCGAGCTCAGGTAGAATAAGTAATAATAGTTTGTGTGAGGACTCGGTAATTGTAATCATATGTAATAGTTGGTAGTGTTGGGCTGTTCCAAACCCTAAACTGTAAGATCTTGGAGTTGGTTGTGTATTCTTCCCTTAAAATGTTGTAATAGCTATATTTATTTTGCCGTTTAAGTTGGGGGTGTGACAGACACCAAATGGGTATTTAGGAACAAGATGGATGAAAATGGCATAGTAGTCAGGAACAAAGCTAGATTGGTTGCTAAGGGCTATTGTCAACAAAATGGAATATATTTTGATGAAACTTTTGCTCCTGTTGCAAGACTTGAAGCCATCAGAATTTTCTTAGCCTATGCAGCCCATGCCAATTTCAAGGTCTATCAAATGGATGTCAAGAGTGCTTTTCTAAATGGAGATTTGGAGGAGGAAGTCTATGTCAGTCATCCTCCTGGTTTTGAAGATCCAAATTTCCCAAATCATGTCTACTATCTTTTGAAAGCAATATATGGACTGAAGCAAGCACCTAGAGTTTGGTATGACACATTATCAAAGTTTCTTTTGGAAAATCACTTCACAAGAGGGATTGTGGATAAAACTTTATTCTTTAGAAATGTTAATGACTCTATTATACTTGTTCAAATCTATGTAGATGATATTATATTTGGCTCTACAGATGAAAAACTTTGCAAAAAGTTTGCCAAATTGATGCAAAGTAAGTATGAAATGAGCATGATGGGAGAACTAACTTACTTTCTTGGTTTACAAGTTAAGCAAGTGAGTGATGGAATACTCATTAGTCAAACTAAATATATTCATGATATTTTAAAGAAGTTTGATTTAATGGATTGTACATATGCAAAAACTCCCATGGCCACTGCAACTAAGCTTGAATTAAACACTACTGAAAAGTCTGTGGATATTTCAAGTTATAGGGGCATGGTTGGTTCACTTGTGTACTTAATAACTAGTAGGCCAGATATAATGTTTGTTACTTGTCTTTGTGCTAGATTTCAGGCTGATAAAAGCAATTTCACTTTTATTCATTTCTTTTATCATTCTCAAGATTCAATTGCTCTAATTTCTTTCTTCTCAAAAGCAAACTTTCTCTCTTTCTCTGCAAATTCCAAATCTCTAACAATGGCACCTGTAGTGAAAATCATGTCTCGAACTGTCTATATCTATGAGAAAAACAACTTCTCATGCTTCAAGATTCCTGATAACACTGTAACTGCCTCACATACAGACTCTGACATTATTGATATGCTTAATTCCATGGGCTATGCACTCACTACTTCTAAATTAAGTGAAATTAGGAGGTTGGGTCTTAGGAAAGAATGGAGTTATTTGTGTGATGTAGTAACTAAGGTATTTTCTGGTAAAGTTAGTAACTTTGATTCCATAAACATTTCTATGCTTAACATGCTAGTTAATGATAAATACTTCAATTTCAGTGATTTAATTTTGTTTTAGTTAGGCTTTAAGTTAGGAGAGGTCAATAAGAGAGGTAGAAGTGTCTATTATGCTAGATTTTTCATGATGCTTGCTAACCATCTTGTTGAGGAAATTGTAATTGAGAACCCAACCAACAAACTGAATTGTTGGGTTCAAGAAAGAAGGATAATTACAGATTTAAACAGAGCAAACCATCACAAGGAGGTTCCTTTGTTTTACTTCCAGTAATGGAGGGACCTCAGATACGTGAGGTAATTTCTTCTGTCTCCACTCTTCCAATCTCACAAATTTCTTTGCTTTCTAGTGTAGCTATGGCAACTGTGTCAATGACCCAACAGTTGCCTACCCAAGCTACCAAACCAACAAAAGTTACAAAATCCAAAATTAAGAAAGCCCCCTCTGATTTCTTTCAAAAGAAATCAGTTGTAAAAACCACCAAACCTAAAGAGGGGAGTGTGAAGGTTGGTAAGAAAGGTGAGGGACAGGGTGAAAAATAAAAGAAGCCCTAAGAATAAGGATGAAGAGGTGAGAGATTCCCAACCTAGCCACACTGTAGTTTCTCAACAAACTGCAGTGCTTAATAAGGATTCTAGCTCATTTCTGGTTTCATCCTCCTAAAAGGATATTACCATCCAAACACGCTCTCAACCAGCAGCACAGGCGAAAAGGGTAAGGGACACAAGCTCACCCCAAACTTATACTAGAAAGAAGAAACCAAAAACCTTTGGGGATGCAAAGGGTTCACAGGTTGTGCAAACTGGTGCTAAAGACACAGTCACTGCACCTTCTCAAAGTCAGGTTGATGTGGCTCCAATAAATGTGGAGTCACAACCAAAATATCTAATAATTGAAGCACCTAAAATACCAAACTCTCCCACACACTCATTGGATGTTGACATGATAAACACATCACTTTCAAATTCTCCATCTTTAACTCTCTTGGAGAAGCCAAAAATTCAAGCAAGTGAGTATCATCTTCTAGATGATTTGTTGGCTCACTTGCCATTTCTTTCTGAGACTATTGAGACATCTGTGCCAAAATTTTCATCAATCTGCACAGAGTCCACAATAGTCTCCACTCCAAACTCAATTATTTCTTCTATCCTGATGGATATCTTTCATCCGTCGAGTAGTGATTGTTTCCCGACGGATAAGCTTAACAGCAGTTATCCGTCGGATAGTCAAATTGCTAACCCGATGGATATTCCTCATCCGTCGGGTATCTCTGCACAGCTTCAAATTTCATCAATTATTACAAGTGCAGAAGACTTAGTAGTAGTTCAATCACTCTTAGGACTGAGGGAAGGGAGTGATTTGAGTGAGAGTTTGGGTTGCTCCCAGGAAAAAGGAGAGGAAAAGAGTGATCTAATGCAGTCCAATTCTTCAGGATTGGAAAAAGTGAGTGAGAGGAGTCCCACCTTAGATGGTGAAGGTGAGGGTGTGAGGGTGGGGAGCCAAGGTGAGACCTTGATGCAAGAAAAGAGAGATAATGAGAGAAATGCAGGTACATGAGATATAAGGGTGGATGTCATTGCAAGTGAATTAATGAATATCCAGGATGCAAACAGGGAGGGACTATTTCAGCAAAGTCAAGCTGTTATAGATTCTACCTCCCTGGATGCTGAGACATTTACTCACCCTGTTCCAGCATACCAACTTCTAGCTGGGTAGGGCAAGGATAATGCAGAAAGGATGCTAAATTTGGTGCACACCACACAGTCTATGCAAAAAGCAAAGGATGCAATCACAGCTCTACCCTCTACAGCTGGTGATATTGACTATGAGACTGGTGGTTCAGAAGATTTCTTTGGTGGTGAGGATGCAGAAAGTGAAGAAGGGCCATTAGACATAGGGGGAGAAGTAGGCCCTAGTTCCAGATCAGGCATGCCATCATGGGCCTTCTCAAAGCAATGTGAGGAACACCATTTCAAGACAACACTCATCCAACTTATCAGTCAAACACACTCTACTCTTCAATCAATAACAAATGCCAGCACCAAGAAGCTTCTGCAAGCACATCTTGCTTCTCTTCAATTGCAACAAATCCAAGGTTTTCAACATACTCAGGATGTCACCTCTATCAAAGGTGAAATTGATCAAATAAAGAGAGACATTTCTGACATATTGGATTCTAAACTTCCAGATGCTACAATGCTTGACATTAAGAGACAACTCAGGAAGAATTCTGATCTTGCCATAAAGATAAATTCCTTGGATACCAGAATGACAACAATGGAAGCCTCTCTAACAGCAATTCATCTCCACCAAGAACAACAAACAAACTTGCTTCAAAGGCTAGTGGCAACACAAACCTCCTATTCTACTCACCTTGTTGATAACAAAAAGAGGGAGAAAGAAACCTCTTCTAAGGGAGAAAGCTCAATTTTCTTATTCAGTCAAGGGGAATCAAGAAGTGGGGGAGAGCAAAAAGTGCTCAATGTTCAAGTAAGTAAAGCAATTATGCTGACAATTGTTTTCACAAAGCCACCTGCTAAAGATAGCATATATCTAATTAAAGAAGTAGCAGCTAATTTGAGAGCAGCTGAGAAGAAGCAATTGAGTCCAATTAATTGGAAGAAAATTGATGAGAACATCCAGAAGATATTTATCCCAACACAGAAGCCATACAAAGTCTTTAATCATCACTATAAAGTAATGAAAATCTCTATGAATGATATAAGTATGAACTATCTGGAAAGGGGTCAAACTTCCTGTGTCAAGTCTCCAAAGAAAGATCTCATCATGAAGGACAAATAGAACTATCCTAAGGGTTCAGACAAGAATCCTATGGATACAGTGTTTGAGACACCAAAGCCAGATGAAAAGAAACTGTTGTCAAGATCTATTGCATTCTACAAGGATCCAGCTGATTCAACATTGAAAAGAAGAATTACCAAAATTTACAGAAATGGTAAGGAGATTTGTGTGGTGGTTGGACACCCACTGTTTGTGGAAGCCAATAAGGAAGAGAAAGAAAGAATCAGGATAGAGAAGAAGCAAGTTGCTTTGGATGCTAAGAAGCAAAAGCGAAAGAAAGAACAAGCTGCTATCTTGGCCAAGCTTCAAGCTGTAAAAACCACAACAGAACCTCCTGTACAACCAACTGTAATCACTGAACCTAAGGATCTGAAAAAGTAAGAAGAATCACAGCAGAAAAGAAGGTTTAGATACAAACTTCATTCCAAGAGGAAAGTGAACTTTGATGAAGAGGAATTGGAATATCAGTTTCGCAAAAAGCCTACAACTACAACTGAGACATCAAAACTCTGAATGGTATTTGAAGAATTCCAAGTGGTTGATCCAACAAGAAATATTCATGGTAAACCAGTTGTTCCCAAGGATGAGCCAGTAGACTGAGATAGTTTACCAATTTCTGAGCTAAATTTGCCCATCTTCAAGACAAAGAAGACAAAGACTAGAGCCAGCAAGAAAGTGAAGCCTGTATCTCTCAAATCCAAAGCTCTAACCAAATCCCAACCCACAGTCAACAAGAGAGATCTCATGTACATTTGTGATATCAGGGAATTTTCAGACTTGAATCTCTACTTGAATGAATTGGAACAACTGAGAGGAATTGATGCTTATAGACATCTTCCTGAAAGACTGGTATTCAAATACAAGGGAGGGAAAGAGATGACATGGCCTCTTCACAGGATTCTCCAAGAAAGCCAATCTGTTCTGATTAAAGTCTACTCATCCTTCAAGAAGAACTTTGGATGCAATGTGACTGCAAGAAGAACAGTTCTAAAGAGGAATGAGGAACTAAGGAGTATTAGAGCCAAAGATGCACTTCCAAAAATTCTATCCATTCCCTTTACAGGAAATAGAGTGTATCTAAGGCCATATTGGCTGATGGAGTTCATGGATGACAAAGGTGTCAGAAGATTCTTTCAGAATGGAGGACCAACTGAGTATCTCTAGCAATGCGACTCTTCATGAAATGCAGGAAATGCTAAATCTCTCAGAAGCTGATGAACTAGAATTCCACAGACAACTTCAGAATCAAATTGAAGAAAACAACAAAAGGCTTGGGAAGAAATCCAGACAATCAAGGAAATATATCTATCTGCTCAGACTAGAGGAGCATCTTGATAACAATTGTGAGCAATTTCTTTGTGTACTTTGCATTGTTCAACTTTCAACAATATTGTAGCACTTACTTGTTTTATCTACTATTTTTCAATCTGTATTTTCTTTTTGGGTGTTTTTTTATCATCAAGTTTCTCTTAATATATGGCTACAATTCCAGTAGACATAAATTTGGGGAGATTGTTCGGAATATGTTGTGTACTTGATGATAACCTAAACAAAACATCTTAGTAGATTTAACTTAATGAATTTTGTAGCACCCGATGGATGATCAATTATAGTCCCAAATGATGATTCAATATAGTCCCGACGGATGACTAATTGATATCCACCGAGAAGAAATTTAAGATATAAGATGTGTTACTTTAAGAATTGAGTGTGAACAACTTTCTTGAATAAGAAAAGAAAGTCTCAAAAGTATGTCTTGAATAGACATTTTAGATAGTCAAGACACTCAAAGATAATAAACCTCATTGGCTAAGAATTAAATCTTTCATAAAATTCTTCTTGAATAATAGTTGCCTCCTGTAATATGCTTAATCTGTACTGAAGTGATCACATGAACTCAAACAGAGATTAGTTTATTCACATGCACTATTAAAAACATCTGAAATTTAAGTATGCAGTACTGATTTACATATAAACAGTTAAAGGCATTCAAGCACAAACAAGAAAGTAAAAAAATAGTCATTCAACACAGTCACATGCGTTGGGTGTTTGCAAAAGGAATGTGGCATCATGTTTAGCAGGAAAATGAGAACAAAGAAGCATTATCATTTTCATGCAAGCTATGAAGTTTTTCAAAGATGTTGGAATAGAGTAATGAAGTAGCATAAAGTTAGACTTGATAGTTTTGTTTTATTATCTTATCTTTTTTGCTATGTAAACTTGGTGATATATAAACCAAGTGAAGCAAGTAGAACAACAACTAACTAGACTAAGAAAATATTTTCTCAGAGAAACATTTGTAAGCTGTATCCTTTAGCATTTCTCTGCAAGTTTTAGTTGTTCATACTTGTAAGCAGCTGTGAGCTTATTTGAGATACACAGAGTTCTCTCGATATATATATATATATATATATATATATATATATATCTGGTGGATATATTGAAATCCATCAGAAAGTTTTAAAGACTTGTGTCTTTATTACTTGTATTTTGATTTATATAATTCTTTCATTCCGCACTTGGAAAATGAAACACATATATATTATTGAGTTAGAACCATTTTTCGTAAATCTTAAAAAGAAGCCAGAATTACATTCAACCCCCCCTTTGTAATTCTTGTTGTATTGTTAGGGAATAAGAATACAGTTAATACAATCAATTCGATAAAGTTTCAACATAATCAACAGTTTTTATATTAACAGATAAAAACTGATTACAAACATACTCTCTCGAAAGGATGAAAAAATATTCTTGAGAGGTACTAGGTTATGCGAAAGATATAACAATGTTCACAATGCTTATAACATGAACCTAATTTGTGCTTTATTTAGAGTACAGCTACACAATGTATAATAAATCCTATTTTATTAACAAGGAAACCTAATAAAATGCTTCTGAGATAAAGTCCTTCACCACCTTGAGTTCATGTTTCCTTTTCCTTATCGAAGATCAACTGATGTAACAAATACTGATTACATCATCTGTTGACATTATCATTCGTTGATATCATTATCCGTTGATATCATCATCCGTTGATATCATCATCCGTTGATATCATCATCCGTTGATATAAATTCTGATGTGAACTTCTGATAGTTTCTGCTGATATCATCAATTGCTCCTAAAAATCTCCCCCAACTTGTTCATTATGAAAATATGGACAAGTTATAATAGATAATATCAAAACTATCTAAATGCAGGAATCAGTATGCATGTTTAATCTTACTTCAATGAACATCATACTTTACTATTCATTCTGAACTCTAACACGGTCTGGAAAATCTTTAAGAAACTTCCTCTACAGAATCTCTTCCATAACATCCAAATACCATTGCATCCTCTATTTATTTTCCCTCAATTCATCTGTTGAGTCATCATTCTCATAGATGGCAGCCCTGAGATTATGTAACTTTGAAATTCCAAGAGATAGATCATCCAGCTCTAGAAACCCAATTTTTTTTCCATCAGGATTAAAGGTTAAAACTTTAGTCCCTAGACTCATTTCTATCTTAGCTCCTCCAATAGGCATATCAACAGCATATTCAGATTGATCAATATACTTTGGAATGTAGTTTGATTTATAAGGCATTCCTTTCTGCTTTAACTATATCAGGTTCTTTATGAATGCAGACCATCTAGCAGTTACAGAATTAGTTACCTTGAGAATTATAGCAATAAGTTCCAATTCCTGCCATGGTTTGTCTCTTATCTGTTTTTGATTCAACCTTAAGCTTCTCCCAGACTCCAGAAAATAGATTATTTTCTCTTTAGTATGATCAATAACAATTTGCACTGATATGATCTTCTTTAAGTCTTCAAGCATTACATTGTCTCCAATTTCTATCAAATAAGAATGCTTTCTTTGAGTCAAATCATCTCCTATAAATGGATCATCAACATTTAATCTTCTAAGACCACTTGTGATTCTAGGTTGTCCAGATCGAGAACTTTCACTATAAATCTTCTTTAATGTTTCAGAAGAATCTCTTCTAGGTGCTGGTTTCTTGTTTCCCCATAGTAGCTTCTTCTTTTCTTCAAAAGTAAGTTCTGGCTTATCAGAGACTATGTCTTTAGAATCAGGATTTGTTAAATCTGCTTGAATTGGGTTTAACAAATCAACAACATGAGTAGAACCAGAGGTTGTGATTGGTTGAATAACAACTTCTTCCTTAACTTGAGCAATATCAGAGGTTAATTTCAGTTTATCAGCCCAGTCTCTATAAATCTTCCTTCTTTGGTGAGCTTGGATGATTTATTCTTCTTCAAGTCTTTCTTCAGTATCATAAGCTTGAACTACTGTATAGATTGGATCTATCAGCATTTGAGATTTAGTTTCCTTAGATACTGATTTCTTCTTTGCAATAACTTTGGCTTTAGGCTTTGAAATCTTTGATTTCCCTCCTGTCTTGCCTGCAGTTAAAATAACTTATGATATGAGAGATCATTGATCTTCTTCCTGAATGACTTTCCTTATAACTACACCTCTGGTTTGTCTATTAGAAGGATCATCTTCATAAAGTACTTGAGAAATAACAACAATATTTGTTGTCTTCATGGAATTCTTGAAGTCACCCTGAATTTGCCTTAGCTGTTCAAGATCAACTCCAGGATTTTCCCTTTCAAAGATTCTTCTTCTCACCTCAGAGTCAAATACTTGAATCTTTGGATCCTTGTAGAACGGAGTTGTCTTCCTTCCTTTTACATTCAGAGTTTGAAGATATTGACTTGCTTCAGCACCAGTTTCTATCTCCACAATACCTTGGTCTTCATTATCAGCAATTGTGACTTGTAAAGGTTGTTGCATTTTTGTAATCACGGTCAATTCTTTAACTCTTCTTTCATTTCTCTTACTATCTCCACCTTGTGTAGATTGAAATTTAGTGATTGCTTTTGATGAACCACTAATTCTAACTAGCTCTTCACCTCTTCTCATTTCACTATCCTTCTGTCCCCCTTATTACCTCCGTCAGGATTTTCATCATCAGTATTTGTCAATGTGAGCTGTTCGCATTTATATTTAACAATTTTCTCACCCTTTTTGGCATCATCACCAAGCAGTAGAGAAAGAATCAACTCCATTTAATTCTGTACTTCTGTAAGTTGATCAAACATTTGAACTTGGTTACTTTCCAATCAAGCTTGACTGGCTTCAATTGCATTTTATCTTAAAACTATTGGTGTAGTTTGTTTCTGAATGTCCAGATGAGTAGTCAGCCTTGAAGCAATCAATGAGTCTTTAATTTTATTGATTTAAGAAGTAGTTTCTTTGTGAGCTGTATGTAAGGATCTGACAACCATAATTGTTGCTTTCAGATGATTCAACAAATTAGGATTCTTAATCTTCTTTTCAGCTGTTTCCAGATATGCAACAACTTTTGTTCTGGAAATAGGATATGTATCATCTTTTCAATTAGCATTCCAGAGATTATCAAAATAATCATTTTCCTTCTCATCTAACTCTTTCATTTTCTGTTATCTCACATGCATAGTCATATCTTCAGGGAAGAAAAGATCATCCTCAGGATCTATAATAGCATTTGAATTATTAGCTTCTTCACCATCATTAGATTTTTCAATAGAAACTAAATTTTGCACTAATTGCTGAACTTCATCACCAGCTTCAGCATGTAGAATATAATTAGAAATTGGTGTAGTATATGATCCACCAGTTTCAGAAGCTTCCACACCATCAGCAGTTAACTCCGCATATTCAAGAATTGTAGATAAATGAATTGGAGCTTCAAAATTGACTTCCAGGACCTCAGTTCCTGTAGAATGTTGTGGTGATTCTAAAATGGATGAAACTTTATGAATGGACTGTTGTGCTACTTCATCTTCAACAACAACATGGATTTTTTCAGGTGATGGAAAAGTAGAGTAAATGAACTATTTTTTCAACAAAAACAGGGATTGTCTCATGTGTTGGAATAGTAGAATGCATGGACTGCAAGAAAGTATCAGTACTTAGACTTGTAGGGAGATTAACTGTACTTGGTACATCAAAGTTTATTTGAGGTTCAACAGACTGTTGTTCAACATCTGTTTCTTTAGTATTTTGTGCACCTACAAACATGTAACAAGTGAAACTTAATCTCTCGATTCCTTTGAAGTAGTCTCACTACTTCTCACACCACACATCTCATGACTTTTAGTAGTCAGAGCTTCCTCACAAGGATTACTAAATCCTATCTCTCATCTACCTCTCTTTTTTTCAGGAAGGATCCTGCCTCTCTTTAATTCTGTTTTCCTCTCAATATTTTCACACATCTCACAGATAAAGCTTAGAAATATTGTCCTACAGAAATAAGAGGTGGCTAAAGAAGGGTGATATGTGGTTATACAACTAGAGGTAGTCCTTAAATAAGGTCTAGAAGTAATCATACCAACATGATTTATATCATGAAAAATAAATGTTGAAAAGACTAAATCAGTATTTAGAATAAATGCTGATGAAGTAATAACAATATTTATTCCTTGTGAATCTGAAGTCACAATTAAACTCATAGTTAACACTGTGGTTATGAAAGTTGTTGTTCATCAATAATGAGAACGTCCATTTGAATTTGAGAGGATTTGATCAGGTTACTCTCATTTACCATGATCTCAAACCTTGTTCTTCTTGCAAAGAACTAACACTTGAATGTGTTTATTAAAAGCTCTCACAGAATCTTCAGTAAAAACTAATGAAACCTCTGTGTCTCTGTTAGTATCATTAAGATCTACCTCAGCAAGTAGTCTCTAACCAACTAAATGTTGTTTCTGAGTGGTGAGCATAATTCAAGAATTATGTCACTTGATTTTTTTTGGCAATATTTGAGAAATGGATTCAAGTGTTTCAGTTGTAAGAAGAAATTTAGGATATAAGATGTGTAATTTTAAGAAATGAGTGTGAACAACTTTCTTGAGTAGAAAAAGAAAGTCTCAAAAGTATGTCTTGAATATATTTTTTAGATAGTCAAGTACACTTAAAGATAATAATCCTCATTGGATAAGAATTAAATCTTTCATAAATTTCTTCTTTAACAGCAATTATTTCCTGTAGTGTGCTCAATCTGTATTGAAGTGATCATATAAACTTAAACATAGATTAGTTCCTTCAGATGCACTAGTACTGATTTAAATATGAACAGTCAAAAGAATTCAAGCACAAACAAGAAAAGTAACAATTAATTCAGTTAAAGAGTCAAAGAAGGCAAAAATATTTTCATTAATTAAGAAGCAAAGTACAAGATTCTATAGAATTTTAAATATAAAATTCTAAAACAATCTAGCTACTCAGAATTCTTCCGCCTCTTTCTTGCTTGCCCTGCCCTCATCGCCCTGCGATGATAAATCTTACTCATTGTACCTGCAAGAGAAATGATATTCTCTTGTAGCTCAAGAGATGTTTGAAGAAAACATTCCGCCAGTTCAGCATGAAGTTCTTCTTTAAGAACTTCTCCGGTGAAGAATGCAGTTCCAACTGATCATCCCAAGAGAGACGATCATAGACTGAGTTAGGAACTTCAGTTGGGTGATAAATTTTACCACCAATACGAACCCCAATTCCGTATGGATCAAAGTACATCTTTTCATTACTTGGATTGAAGATTGGCAAATAGCATCCACCGTTGCGTTTGTAAAAATGGGGTTGAGCCATTTTTGATGAGTGAAGTTGTGAACAAAATATTGAGAAGATGATGAGTTGAGTATGAAAAGGCAGTGAGAAGTTTTGAGAGTGGAGGGTATGAATTTAGCAGAGGAGATAGAAACCGAAGAGACTCTTTGATTAACCATGTAATAATTAATCATAATACGTATACATAATTACGTGTATCTAGGTAAACAAAAAGTAATCGATTTCTTCAGATTCCTATTCCCAATGTAAGTACTAAAGTATTACTAGATACTTATATCAGTAGCTAACCCATTTAAGCAATTAAAATATATTCCACTAACTCACCGATTAATTAAGAATACTTTGTAAACATTTATTTCGAATAAATTCAAAATAATCAATGAAATATAACAGTCAATCAAGATTTGACCATTATCATTATTTTAATTAAGACTATCACGATTTATCAGTCAAAACTGGTTTGACCAATATCAGAATTTATCAACTACTGACAGGATCTATTAGTCAAAGCAAGTTTAACTAATAACAGAGCATGTATGCATAATCAGTAGTTCAACATGCAGTTTTCACATAGGATTCATAGAAGATAATTGCATGTTATCATGACATCAACATTTAGCAGAATAATCAGTATCTAACAAGTACTGACACATGCTTCAAAATATCAGCAGTCTTAATTATCAGAGTTTGAGAAATTCCTGATATCATTCCCAATTCATTCACCAATCTTGTGAAAGTAGCTTCATAGAGGCTTGGTGAATATATCTGCTACTTGTTGATCTGTTGGAACAAAGACCAATTCCACTATACCTGCTTCCATATGTTCCCTTATAAAATGGTACCCTGAGGCTGATGTGTTTAGTCATTGAATGTTGCAATGGATATCTTGTCATTGCCATAGCACTTTGATTATCATAATATATAGGAGTAACAGAATAGTCTAACCCATAATCCGGTAACTGATTCTTCATCCGTAGAATCTGAGCACAACAGCTTCCTGTACCAATATATTCTGCTTCTTCACTTGATGTGGAAATTGACTTTTGTTTCTTGCTAAAGCGAGAAACCAATCCGCCACCAAGAAATTGGCAGCTTCCAGAAGTGCTTTTCCTGTCTATTTTGTATCCTGCAAAATCAGCATTTGAATATCCAATTAGCTTAGAGTCTGAATCTCTAGGATACCACAATCCCAGATCAATGGTGCCTTTGAGATACTTAAAAAATTCTTTTCACAGTTAATAGATGAGGTTCTCTAGGATCGGCTTGGAACCTTGCACAGAGTCAGGTAGCATACATGATATCAGGTCTACAAGCAATCACACATATGAGTGTGCCAATCCTACCTCTTTAGTTAGTTATATCTATTGAAGAACCAATATTTAAATCTAACTTGGTTGCAGTGGCGATAGGAGTTGATGCAGTTGAGTAGTCTTGTATTCCAAATCTTTTGAGTAAATTCGTGGTGTATTTGGATTAATTTATGAAGATTCCTTCATCGGTCTGTTTAACTTGTAACCCCAGAAAGTAACTCAATTCTCCCATCATACTAATTTGATACCTTGACTACATTAGCTTTGCAAATTTCTCACAGAGTTTATCATTAGTAGATGCAAAAATGATATCATCAACATATATTTGTACTAATAACAATTCCTTACCATGGTATTTATAAAAGAGAGTTTTTTCAATTGTACCTCTTGTGAAACCACTTACTAGCTGAAATAGAGCAAGTGTTTCATACCAGGCCCTTGGAGCTTGCTTCAGTCCATAGAGTGCTTTATCCAGTAAGTAGACATGATCTGCATACTTTGGATCAATGAACCCTGAAGGCTGTTTAATATAAAAACACTCTTCGCATTTAGAAATGCATTTAGAATATAAAAACCCTGAACCCTGAAGTTCTCCATTTAGAAATGCACTCTTCGCATCCATTTGGAACACCTTAAACTTCTTGTGAGCAGCATAGGCAAGAAAGATTCTAATTTCCTCAAGCCTTGCAACTGGGGTAAATGTCTCATCATAATCAATGCTTTCTTGTTGTGAATAACCCTTTACAACCAGTCTTGCTATATTCCTTTTGATAATGATCTCACTGTCAGTTTTGTTTCTGAACACCCACTTTGTGCCAATTATAGATCTGTTCTTTGCTCTTGGCACAAGAGTCCAGACTTTGTTCCGTTCAAATTCATTGAGCTCCTTTTGCATTGTTGTACCAGTCAACATCTTGTAGAGTTTCTTCAATCTTCTTGGGTTCAGTTTGAGATAGAAAAGAATGGTAGAGACATTCATTCTGAGTGGCTTTTCTTGTTCTTACACCACTGTCATGGTTCCAATGATTAAGTCAGGTGTGTGTGACTTAGACCATTTTCTTGCAGATGGAAGTTGACTTCTTGAAGAAGAACCTCCCCCTTGATTCATGAACTCTCTATTATATCTTTGATAAGTACCACTATTATTTCCTGATGCTCCCCTTGAATCAGTGTTCCCATTGTTATCAATATTTGACTCATCAGATTTAGAGGAAAATGAGTCTGATGATTTTTTACTGATATTTCTTGAGTTGAATCACTTGCAGTAGTCTCTGGATTTGAGTCATGTGTTACTGTTTGTGCCCTAGACACAACACTATGATGTTTTAGTTTAAGACATTTGGATTATTAATGTTTATGTTCTATCGATTATCCCCTTTATAAGTTATTAATTCTTAATTTACTGTGATATAAATGCTAGATTAATAAATGTCCTTGGAATATGATATGCAATTCTATATCTCTAAGTACGTGACTTAGAATGAGATTATGAGAATAGTATTAATATTCCTAAAGGTCCCTAGTCGAGTATTATTATTAAGGGACAATGATAATGTATTAATACTAGTGTGTTTGTTGACTGATTATCACATCTCATTGATCATAGGTATAGTGATACTAAAGTTAAAGACACAGGCAAATGTATATGTACATGGTGCTAGACAGACCCGATGTGAGATTCTACATGTCTGTTGTGTCATAAGTAATTCTCACAGTGATAATGATGTAATGGTCCTTAGACCTGAAGTCATTATATATCTATACGGGAATTAATATACATTGATTCCATTAAAAGTTATCCTTGACCAGGCAATGATAAAAGTGGACATTGGGTATATTATGAATCGTATGAGAAATATGAATGATCTAGATGGGATTTAACCCTCCTATTTTAGGAATGATATTATTGGCCTCTTGTGTGAGCTAGACTACGAAATGCGTGGCCACAATCAAATGTTAATTTGATATGACAGTCTACTCATTGATCAAGGAAACCTGGATTAAACATTGATGAGGATGACACATTACATGCCTTTAATTTAATCTATAATATGTGGATAAAGGGATTATATTACATTGTACATTATTCACGAAAGGTTTAATCGATCACCGATACAATTATTATTACTTGGGTAACAATGATGTATTACTTGATGCCGCTCATTGTTTACGATTTTAAATTAGATTTAAAATTCATTGCCAACATAATAATAACCTATTGGGTCACATACTAAGAATGCTTGAAGGATTATTTAATTTAAATTGGATTTAAATTATATTAAGGTAATTCGAATTATTTATAATATTAATTAAGTATGACTTAATTAATTACATAAATATTGATATTCGAATTTGCTAATAATAATTATGAAATTTATTTATTAAATAATTAAATGAGACTTAATTATAATACAAATAGGATTTTCGAATTAAGAATAACTCCTAATTAGTTAAGAGTTATAATTCATTTTTCTACATTCTATACAATATCTCTTGTGTGGCTAATTTTGCAAGCAAGACTTTTACTAAAACCCTGACCACCAAGGGAGAAGATGGAGAGAGCAAGAAGAAATGGGTTTGTGCTAGTACACACCCAATCCTTGAGTTCAAGCATTCGTGTGAATACCGATAGAGCATAGATCGCTTGAGTGGGATGCGTGGTGATTGAACAAGCTTTGGATCTCCATTAGTCAACAAATTGGTAAAGCTTCTTAAGGTAAACAATTTGATCTACAAATTAAATATATGTTTTTCGCATGGATCCTGCGGTGGGTTTCGAAAATTCTGATTTTTTACGTTTTTTAATAACTGTTTCCGTTGCGTTTATGTGCTCAAAACCCAACAATGGCATCAGAGCTACTTGCAAAAAGTGTTAAATTCGTTTATGTGTTTAGTGATTTTATGATGATAACATATATACAATATTCCATGACTGTTATGTATGTGATTTTGTATGTTTTACATGTTGTTATATTTATATATGCATATATATATATGTTTTAAATATATGATATTCATGAGAGTTGTATAATCATATGATGATTATATAATCTGTATATATACTGATATATACATGTTTTTTGTTTGTTCTTATTATAAGAATCATATTTGATACGATTCTGAATCGGATGCAACAGGTTTGCTGAAATCTGTGTCTGGTGTCCGATTTTGGCGAACGAATACGCTATTTCATATGGAATTTTGCGTCTGAATGTAACTGATAGCAAATAGCTATCATCGACTGATATGTAAGGCGTTTGATGTCGTTTTGACCCTGTAATCTGCGATTTAATGTTATCCGATTTAATTTCGAATTTTCTGATTTTTTCAATATCTGGTTTTTATGATTAGATCATGATGGGTATGATATGTTAAGATCAGATTATGTGTTTTAACATGTTATTTTGTGTTAATTGAGCATGGTGGATGGTTATGGCTTATGACCTTAGGTTAATGGTTTTGGTTTTTCAAATACGGCTTGCATGTCGTTTAATCTTGTAATTATTAAATCTCGAATGTAACTTGAGTTCTTCTTGTAATTTCATTAGATTAGTTTTCATATTTCATTCTTGTAATGTACATGAAGATATGAAGATTTGAAGATCAAGGGTAAACTCACACGGAGGCCATCCAAGGAAGTAATACAAGAAAGAAGACATGTAATAGTTAGCCTATATTTATTTTCCACCTTAGACTGACCTAGATATTTGTCTTTAGCTTCATAAAGATCACATAGGATGAAGCCATAACCAACCACGTTTATTTATTGCACTTTACATATATATGCACATATGATGAATGTATGTGTAAAGTAGTTTATAAAGATGCATATTTAATTAGATTAAGGATGTATGTATTAGATACAACACTCATGTCATGCTTGCTAAACAAGATAAAATCTGTAACAATTCAAGATTTTAAAATGAACAAATGATCATGAGATTCTCGTGTTTATGAAACACGGAATAAAATACAAATTTTCTTTATTTCTGACATGGGGCGATTTTGTCAAAAGCGAGTTCATTGAACTTGTAAGGTTGTGGGTTTCAAGCAAGACCGTTGTGACTCCCTCACTACCTGGAAATCAAACCATTGACGAATATTAATTTAAAGTATTTTATTCAAGAAAAAATTGGGAATCTCTTTATGATGGGATCATGATCATTTTAAAATTAATAAAACCCTAAATTTAATTTTAAGTTGATCAGATGCCTTCCAATGAGTCCAATGTTTTAACCCTAGATCGACCAGGAGTGGGTTCGCCAAAGCGAAGCACTCCTATCTATTATGGGAGATGTGTTGAAGTATATTGATACTTTTTAACTATTGGGTTTGACTTAACTAAGTTATCATAATAGGATTGTGAACTTAGAGGCATATAGTTTGGTGAGATTTATTAGATAAATATGAACAAATGTTGTTCCACCAAGCTATCTGAGAGTTATATAGTTGATATAATTGACAAATGTTGTCTACCTAAATAATCATATTTTAGGAGAAAAGCCAAAGCTGACCTAACACATGGTGAAATATGGATCTTGGCTCACTTGAAAGGATATAGAAGATATTTTTTCCGAATTAATAGTTAGGGCTATTGATTTGATAAAAATAGCGGGAGATATATATTATGAATTTATAATTAATAATCACTTGAACATAATTTAATGATCATCTGTAAACTAAGTCATTTTATGCACTTTAATATTGTAGATATCAAATGACAAATAACACAAATAACTTCTCTATGTAATAGTCCTTGAGAAGGACAAGCTGGCATGAAATAATTTCCTTAATTGACATGGGAACTTGAGGATTGTCCTCAGGTTCAAGGATGTCACTCAAACCCCTCCCTTATTTCTTCTAGCTGAGAATGAAATATGTGATGAACAAAATGCTTATAGAAGCAAATTGAATATGAAACTCATATTTCATGTCTCATGCTTGTAATTATGAGTGCTTGGATTTATAAGTAACAAAAGCATAACGATGCTTATGAAATGATTGAGCACCTTTAAAGGATGTTTGAAGGATAGACTCGTCAGAAAGATTTGACAATAATAAGGCACCATATTTTTGCATTAATGGGAGAATGATATTCGGTTGGACCACATGTTCTAAAGATGATAGGTATATGTAACTTGATATTTTGGGTTTCAAGAATAGTCTAGAGACTCAGCTTGATTTGATCAAACAATCTTTGAACAACTTCTATTCTTAGTTTGTTAAGAACAAAAGGAATGAGATAAACAGAACATTCACTGAGTTGTTAAGCATGTTTAGAACTGCTGAAGATAACACGGTAAAGGCATGAATTATGTCCATATTGATGATGTACACATGGAATGCAAATGGAAAAGGAAAGTAGACAGGCAAGATGAAGATTTGATCTTATTCGGTGCCAAACCAAAGCCCAATCCTAAAGGGCTTTTGAAGCCTAATAGTGGTGTTGCTAAAGGAGATGATTGTCATTTCTGTGGAAATAACTGAATGAATGGAAGTTAAATTATCGAGCTTATTTGGAAGATCTAAAGAAGAAGACTAGTAATGGTCAAGCTTCAGGTATAGGGTTAGAATTGGAGCAAAAGTTGTTGCTCTAGTTGAAGGAACTCGATACCTAATTTTGCCCATAAGGCGAGATTGAGAACTTGATAAATTGTTATTATGTGCCTGCTTTAGCGGATACATTAAGTCAATTTCTTTTCAGGACAAGAAAGGTTTTCATTTTAATTAAATAAACAATAGTTGTTTATTCTATTTCAATGATAAGACTTATAATGTTGCACAATTAGTTAACGAATTATATGTTCTAAGTTGACTCAAATCAAACATTACCTCTAGCATTGTCATTAAGCCATATTAATGAGAAACACATTTCTGAGTTACATATAGATGAATACTTGGATAAGTTTGATTTTGAAGCATACGGAAGATGCGGAATTTGTCTCATTGGTAAAATGACTAAAGCTTGTTTTACCTGATCAGGTGAAAGGGCCACCGAACGATTATGACTTATACATAATGATGTATGGTCAAATGCGTATGATGGAAAGGGGGCTTATACTACTTTATAACATTTACTGATGTTCAATAGATATGGATATGTGGTTCATATGAAGAACAAATCCGATTCTTTTAAAATGTTCAAAGAATATAAGGCCGAAGTAGAAAAGTAAATAACGGAAAAGTATAAAAGTTTTATGATAAGACCGTGGAGGAGAATACTTAAACCTCAATTTCAAGAGTTTCTTGAAGGAGTGTGAGAGTGTATCATAACTTACTCCTTCTAGAACACCTCAACGGAATAGAGATTCTGAGAGGAGAACTCGTACCTTGTTAGACATATCTAATAAATCTGAATTAATTAGTTAATTAATTTCAGTTAATTTTTAATCGATTAATTGGTCAATTAATTTGGAAATTAATTGATTAGTTGATTTAATTAATTATTAATTGATTTTAATTAATTATTTAATTAGATATAATTACTTAAAAATGATTTAAAAATTCCGAAAAATAGTTTCGAGCTTTAAAATATTATTCTAAATTATTTCCAAGGCTCGATAATTAGTATAAAATTGTTTCGGAGCCAGAATTGGCCAACCGAACCCTGTTTATTATTCTGAAATTCATCCAACGACCCGTTTTAATTCCGAAAAATGTTTTAAAAATCATTTTAAATATCAGAAAGCCTATTTATGACCCAAGACTTCTTTATAAATAATATATCATTGATTACGTGATGTATTATGTGCTATATGTGACTTGTTGATTGACTATCAGTCTATATATTCGGTGTTTACTTGATTATTACATAACTTTCAATCTGTTAATCGGATTTGGGTAAAACGAAGGGTAAACAGAAGTATGTGTTGAATAGAACTCTATGAGTCGATTATTGATAGATGTTTATGATATGTGAGCAGAAGAGGCAAGACGTAGGAAAGGGAAACAGGTAGTTGAGGAGTAAGATGATTGTGATTGGAAGTGAGTGCATAATAGTAAGCTAGTACCAAGCAAGTGTTCTGAACTTTTTCGAGATATTGTAGTACTTGATAATCCTGTGATATTGCAAGTGCTTTGAAGCACAGAAACCTAAACCCTGATTCCAGTTATTGATCTTGAGCCATGAACCTTATTCTTTCTAGACCATTGATTATTGTATACCCAAACACGAACCTCAAGTATACGATACTACTCCACAAATACATGCAAACAAAATTCCAAACACTAAACTGAATTAATTATATACTCAAACATTGTATCCTATGCTTTGAAAACCCAAATCTTTGAAACCCTGAAATGTTGATTCCTTTGTTATCCAATTCTTTCAATACCAGCATCCAAGCTTTTAAATTATCTTATTGATCCTTACAAGGATTGAAACCCTTTCATTGTTAAACACTCATTATTGTTAATGATTCTGATTATTGTTTATTATTGCTTATTCTGTTATTATGTTAGAATTGGATTGTTTTTATAAAATTGTGGACCAGATTCGTGGTCAGACCATATAATTGTCAAGTTAGGCCAATGTGTGCCTTGGATCCAGTAGTTAGAGCAATGCTGTGTGCCTTGCTCGGGGTTAGTGCGTGACTGATCAGCAGCCTAACCTTGGTTTTTAAATTAAAAGTATAATATCCAATTCTAAATCATAATCCATTGTTCACTTGATATCATAATCATGTTCACCTGATGATCATTATTCTCAGTTTTGTCATTGTGACTTGCTGAGCTATTTAGCTCATTTGTGCGATGTTGTTTATATTCTTTCCAGCTAAAAAGGAACTAGTTTGTAATGAGGATCCCCAGTCCAGCGCGAGAGCTAGGGGTCCAGGTTGAGAAAGCTGAGCTAGTAGGCTTCTTTTGGAATAATTTAAGTCTGTAAAAGTTTGTAATAAAGTTTAATACTCAGTTTGAGTTTGAATGGTTGGGATTTGAACGATATGTAATATAAGTAGATGTGTGGCTTATGTGCATACCTTAACCTGTTGCGATCCGTGGTAGTTGGTAAATAGGGTCACTGCATATTATTATTATTTTTATTATTGTTATAAGCAGGTTATAAATAAGATGTATGTGTGTATGTGTGGACCCCAAACTTCTGACCCGGGTTTGGAGGGCGCCACAATTTATTAGTTCTATATAAGACAAAATCGAGATAAAAGAAGTGCAAGTAATTGGCCAACTCGCGAGGTTTGTCAAATATGAAATCTCACTCATGAGGAGTTATAGAGATTTATGAAATCTCACTCGTTAGGAGTTATAGAGATTTAAGTACTTGTATTTTATAGATCTTTTTCTTTTAAAGCTTTATTTTGAAGATCAAATACTTATTTTCCGAGTTCGAATCTTTGTTTTCTTTTTTTTTGTGAACCTTCTTTATAGGAGATCTGGTATTAGAGTTTGAGATGAAGTAGAAAAATTAAGTACAAAGATCAAATAAAAGAAACTCAAATAAGAAGCAAAAAATTACCACTTTCGGAAAAGTTCGCCGAAAAAAATCGTCGGAGGTTCGTCCGGATTTTAGTACTTTGGTCGAACTTGGGCAGCCCTTCAGGAGGCCATAGAGTGGTAGTGGATGAGCTCAATTGGTGGGATGAAGCTTGGTTGGGTGAAGCTAAGCTTGTATATCAAAAAACTTGTATATATGTAAGTATATGAAAGGGAGAGATGGTTTTTGAGAAGAAGTGTGTGTATTGAATTTGAAAGAGATAAAGAGAGACACTTCTTGAAAAAATCTAAGAAACTTTGTGGCTCTTTAGCTTGGAGAAAATGGGTTGGGGTGGGTGTAACGGCCTCCAGACTCGGGGAATAAGTCTGGGGGTTACTAGCTAATCACCAAACCTGTACAATCTGATTAACAAATAATAAAGAAATGAAACTAAACCCCTTTAATAGTAACCATGATTTTTTTAGGTTGAAGTATGAAGACAAGAACCACTAACTACTTTATTACAAACCAAATTTAATATCTCACAAACTCTCTTTATTATAAACCACTGTCTAATTCATTTTAAACTAAGTTCAGCTTTTATTCCAACACATACACTATCTATAAATACTCCACCTGCTCAGGCAACTCAAAGCTTTCTTCCTGGAATGGGATCAACACCTTGGGTACGAGAGGATCCCGAGGCTTGACCCGCTTCTTTACCACTCGAGTCCTGATGGGTTTCATATTCCTTCTTAACTGAAAAATATGGTGAATAACAACAAAAAGGGTGAGCCAAAAATTGCTCAACAAGTCCACAAAATATAAACAGTATTAAAGCAATATATATGAATCCGTAACCCGGGTATACCTGCAAAGATATAACCCCGCGAGAATAGAAAGAAGGCCATTTCTGGCGAATACAAATGAATTAAACTGGACTCAAGTTCGCAGTTATACCCTGCTGATCATCCAGGATACAATGCTGATCTATATCTCACTATATAGATCCCGTCGGGCACCCAGGCACTACGGCCCATCTCAAGGATCCGATTATGTCCCGGTCCTTAGGATTAAGTAAACTTAATCCCCAAAGTAGTATTATCCATTCCCTGAAATAGCAACCGGAACAATCGGTATGGAATAATCGGTATGCTTTGATATATTCTATTCACCAGAATATATCAGTAATTTTGAATAACAATTGGAATATGAACAATGAATTCAAATGAAAAGAATAAATCAAAAGTCGAAATGAAATATAAACAAATGAATCAAAATAGTGTAAACGTGATAAGAATATCACTATTCTGAAAATAGAATAGGGGAGAAACTTGCCTTCTGCGCGACTCACTGCAATTAAATCACTTTTTGTCTATCACCTACTCGACCTGCCTTGCTAGTTTAGCTTCTGTTAGCAAAATAGACCGGTTAAGCCATTTTGTACTTCAATTGTATCTTGAATGGACTTCATTTCGTTTCTATTATCTACCCATACGCTTATGACTGACTCGTATATTGCATATAAACAAGACTCGATTAACCACATAATACACATAGGCACATAAGCACATAATCATTTTTTTATAGTTAAAATAATTTTTAGAATCAAAATCGACTCGCTGATTGCTCCACTGATCACCTTCTGCCTCATTTCCCATTTTTCTGGAATTTTTCGGACTCGTCTCGGCACGCATTTCGACTGATAATCAAGCAATTAATAAAGACAACTAATTTCTAGAAGAAATAAGGTTTTAGTGTTATTTTTAATGAAAAAGATTTATTTTTCTGAGTCAAATGACTTTCGTTTCGCTTAAATCGGACTAACGGTCTAATTAATATCAATTAAACACTGATAATTCAATTTATTATTCCATATAAGTAATTATTGCAAATTTTTAAATCCTAAAGTCATTTTTAAGTAATTATTTAAGAAAAATCAAAGTCAAAAATAATTTTTTTATAATTTTTGGAGTTAAGATGAGTATGTTATGATTTATTGAAAGTTACTTGATTAATTATCGAAATAATTAATCATTTTTAAATTATTAATAAATAAATAATTAATAAGTAATTATTTAATAATCTAAAATAATTAATGCCTAATTATTAGGATTAATCACAATTTACTACAGATATTTACAACTTATCATTATTTATTTGATTAGATCGATTGTTTACAAATAAATAATAGATACAATCAGCTGATACGATAATTATTGAATAAATAAACTATTATTCGAATCAGAATTCAATTCACCGATCAACTATTCGCATTTCTACGAATAATTAACTATCGCTCAAATAATAATAATCGAACTCATCGTTAATTTACCCGTATGAATACGCGTTATTCGTTTTATTCCCTAATTATCGAATCCTTTCTCGTAATATTCTATAAATTTTAACCTGTAATTATTAATTATTTACTTAACTATTAAATAATAATTAAATAGATAAATGATTAAATAAATAATTAAATACTTAATTAAATCACTAAATTTGAATTTATAAATTAAGAAAATAATTTAGGAATTATTAATACTATTTTACAGAATTTAAAACTAACTTTTAATTGATTTTCAGAATTAATAAAAACTAATTTTGATTTTATAAAATATAAATAAATAATTAAAAAGTCAAAAAAATAATTCAGAAAATGGATTTGGGTATCAGAGGATCAAACCCGGGTTGCAAATCGGGTTGCAACCGGGTCACCAAGAACAGGAAACGGGTCGGGATGAACCCAGAATCCGGTGAGGATCCCGGTCACCGTCCCGTTTTCCGACCAGTCCAATTACCCCTCAATTCGACTTTGTTTTGCTCCGTTTTTGTGTCCATCTCGTTTGAAATCAACACAACAACCCATCACCGTCTTCATCAACCATCAACAACGTCTGTGTCTTCTTCTACGACGAAAACCATCAAACTCCGACGAAGCTTTCCAGATTCCGATGAAGTCATTTTTAGGCCAAATCACGAATCGTTTGTACTCGTTTTTACTGGGAATCGATTCCAAATTCAATTCAAGACATTATTCAATCCCTAACATCACCTAATAACCCTCAGACTACGTTCTCCGATCAAACCGACTCAAAGTCCGGCCAAAATCCGATTTCACTAATTTGTACATCAAAAATTACGTTTTATAGCTTAAAATAAAGCTTGAAACATACACAATCAAACCCCTATATCCAAACATACCTCAGATATCTGTATAATAAAAAACGATCAAATAAAAAAACACATAAACCCTAGATATCGATCTATCGATTCAAGCAATCGTCAGTCAAATTAATTAGCAGGAATCAATAGTGTTAATAATTAATCGTGAGTCAAATTAATTAATCATCCGACCCAAACTGTTCTTCAGAGAATTTCCAGAAATTTACAGAATTTTTAATAATTAATTAATTATAATTAACTGATAATTAGGCTATTTATAGTGTGAAAAATAATACTCCTAAATAAAATTAAGGGGCTAATTGTACATTTAATAAAAATATTTGGCCCTAATTTTTGTAATTTTTGGGTATTAAAAATTAATTTATAAATATTTTATATATAAAATACATATGCCAAAATTTCCCAAAAATTGTGAATAATGCAAAAATACAAAGAAATGGTATAAATAAAAGTCCTATAATTTTATAAAAATAAAAATGTGATTTTTGTGGGGTTTTTAACACCCAATGGGGCCTGGAAAAGTCATTTTTCGCAAAACGAGCAAATTTATAAAATATCTAGATGTTCAGAATAATGTGATGGTAAAAGCTGTTTGATGAAAAATAAGGCCCGTTATTTTATTTCAAATACTGGCTTTAAAATTATGGTTTGGGTCGTAAAACGTTTGAAATGAAAACGATAAATGTAAAATAAAATATCCGAGGAATATCTTAAAAATACAGGAATGACACGGAATACACGTAACACGTAACAATTTAGGGTTTAACAGATAATCACACATAAATGACATATTAATATACATAATTTATTATAAATGTGATAGAATACAACGTAAATTTCATAGTCGTTATAGTGGGGGTTTATTTATAGGAAAATTTAGGTGGATTGAATGGTGGAGATTTGAGGAAAATGGATGGTGGATGTTGTATGTCACATGGATTGATGACATGGCAAGTAGGTTGTGTTTCTTTGACATAGCCATATAAGACAAACAACTTTATGGATTCAAAAACTCAGCTGATATATTTGAATAAATATATATTTTCCTTTTCTTTTAATCGTTGTTTAATCATTTTAATTAAGCATTAAGCACCATTAAATATGACCACCCTAAAAAATATTAAATAAATATTATAAAAAATATGATAATTACTTAAATATTATAAAATGATGTCCTGAAAGTTTTGGTCAACTTTGGTCAATGGTAATTAGGTCAAATGGGGTCAACTGTGGGACCAACTGCCTCGAAATTTGTGCCCGGACAAAAAATATTGAAATTTGTGGCCTAATGTGCTCATTTGTGATGTTTGAATCACCTAGATTAGCAAATTTATCAGGATGATGAATATTGCACATAAGAAAGAAACAAGTGATGAGGAGTCCATAGGGCATGTATCCTACCAGATTAGCATTTATCATATTGAGAAGAATGACATGTGAAATGCTAAAGTTGATTTTATTGTTGTAAAGAAGATAAATCAGTTTAACATCATAAAAATCAAAGTATTTACTTTGATTTGGTTTGGGCAGGACATTTACCCTTATGATAAGTGCAAGATGCTGAAAACTCCTTTAAAATGCTTAAAATGGATTCCACAGTTAACATCACAAAGACCAGCCGGAACATCAGACTCACACAAGACACCAAGCATAAGTTCATACTCAGCTTTGTTGAGCACAAACAAGGAATATATATCATGACATGGAAATTCACACAAGTGCAATGGAATGTTTAGTGCCCTATTAAGACTTTTATTATCAACAGAAATTACTTTCTTGTTCACAGTGGTTGTAAAATGCAAGACTCCCTCTACACCCTTAATGTTGTTCATGTTACAATAAAACTCACCCATGAGATGTATGAAGTACTGTCTACTCAAATGAAACACTAATGCCTCCCACTTAGCATGCCTAATGACCCTTTCCACTTCACCAGTTAAGTTCACACAAATACCAGGCTGAACATTCTTAACTAAGTCAAGGAATTTCTTGGAATTAGAAGGGTTAGCAAGGTCTGGTGGTGGAGGCTTGGAGGTGTTAGTGTTTGTGTTTATGTTTGGTTCTTGTTTTAGGTTCGATTTTCTGGTATAAACTCTGGCTTGAAAGGGTTTGGCAGGACTAGGGTTTGAAGAGTGAGGAACTTGAAATTTCCTACTTTGGTATAAGGGGATAGTGTGATTTTTGAAACCTTTTATGTGGTTTCTTGGAAGGGAGGGCCTTTGGTAACTGTTTCTTGGGTTTGAAGGGTTTACATGTTTGAAAGCAGAAGATTTATGGTGAAGAAACTATTTATTTTCCATATCCTCCAGCAGATATGGGTTTGTGATGGCTGGTCTTGGCTTAGGGTAGAATGGCCTAGCATTTGGGTTCATAACTGATGAAGTGAAGTATGCAAATGAACTGTGCTTGTGTGTGAATGTAGCAGATGTAAATATAAGTATATATGCATGTACATAGCACATAATTCAATATCAGTTAGGAAAATAATTTTCTGTAAAGTAGCTTTTACTGTTTATGAACAATGATTTTCATTAATGCAGTTTGTAAAGAGTTGATGTGTAGGGGCATGGTTTGCATAATTCCAGATCTTAGGTATGTGTATAATGTAGCTAAGGTATGATGAGTAATAGCTGACATATGCAAATAGTGACAAATAGTACGTAGGAAATACTGTTTTAGTATTGTTATAAGTACAAAAAGTACACAGATTTGGGATGTGTGACATAAAGGTGAAATGCAACTCACTCCACAACCTATGACTTATGCAAGTGACAAAACAAGCATTTAAGAATGTTCAGAGTTGAGAAAAGATCAGTGCAGAAAGGTTGTTACCTTTTGAAAGAAATTAATTTTCTGAAAACTTTTGAGTTTTAATAAAGAATGTTACATTCATTTCTTTGGGCAGCTTGTGTTAAATGAAATGCAACTCAGGGAATGATATGCATATTTAACACAGAAAAATGCATCTATACTAATGCACACTCAGTTTCATTTAGTTCAAACAACATTCAAAGTCACACACTTCACAGAATAATCAGAATACAAATAAAAACAAATATAACTCATTAACTGTATTATTTTTAACTGAACTTTCACCTAGAATCTAAGTGGCCATTAATCACAGCAGTGATCCAGATACAGGGATGCTCAAGGCTCCCCTGCCAGGTCTTTCTGCGAGGGCTGCGTGTGCATGTGATCTTACTCATTACTTTAAAAAATTAATTTGTGTTATTTATCAAATCACAGTTTGAATAATAGTCTTCTTGAACATGACAGATCACATTAAATTCAAATAATTATCCAGTAATCACATAATACACCTTGCATTATACCTTCCTTATATCTCACCGGGATATACACATACTCAAAATATATAATACAAGAAGCAGATTCAGGATCAAGTTCATAGTATATATGTTGTGAAAATGTTGTGTACTTGATGATCACTTAAACAAAATGTCTAAGTAGATTTTACTTAGTGAAATTATGTAGCTCTCGACGGATAAGAATTATAGTCCCGACGGATAACTCATTATAGTCCCGACGGATGATTAACTTATTATCCATCGAGTGAGTAGCTTATGTAATAATAAGTTTGTAGCACAGTGATGTATGCACCTTTGTATAGAATCTGTAGTAGCATATAAGTCATATTGACTTTAACTAGATATGCATAATAGGTTGATTAATTGTACATAAGCAATGTCTTGTAATTCTGTATAAGTGAAATGAAGTCAAGTGCCAAAATAGCTACCGACGGATGATTAACAAAGCCTTCGATGGATGATCAAATGACTATCAACGGCTGTCTAACATAGCAGTCGACGGATGATCAATCATGTCATCGACGGATGATCTGAAAGTCGACGGATGATCATATCAAGAATTCAAACATCAGTTGAACAGTGAAAGCTGACACACAGTCGTTGAGTTGGATACAAACACACTGTGGAAGCCCATTAACTGGGTAATAGAGGACGAAAAGCAACAAAGATCAAGACTGTTAGATTTTATATTTGTTCAGTCTTTTTGACTTTGTAATATTGGTAATATATAAACCAAGAGAGTAGCAAATAGAAAAATGACTGAGATAGCTGAGAAACACAAAAACAGAGAAATCTTTGTAAGCATAATCTTTAGCATTTCCTGTATTCTCAGTAGTTCCATTTTGTAAGCAGCTGTGAGCATTTCTGCACACAGAGTCCTCTTGATATATTATATATATCTCTGGTGGAATTGTTTAAATCCACCAGAAAGTTTTTAAAGACTCTTGTTTTTAATTACTTATGTTTTGATTCATTCAAGTTTACATTCCGCATTATGCTAATCAAAACAAATATATCTATAATCGAGTTGAACATTTTTATTTCAAGAAAAAGGTTCAAGAATTCCATTTAACCCCCCTTCTGTAATTCTTGCTATATTGTTAAGGGACTAACAATTGGTATCAGAGCAAGCTCTTAATCTGTTAGGTCAAACTTTCACTGTAGAGGGGGTGAATACAGTGTTTATTACAATCAAATCAAACTTCAAGAACTTATGTAACAGAAAACAAACTTTATTGAAACAATAAACTCTGTTACAATCTGGAACTGTTATCTCTCAGTGATGAACAAAATATCACGAGAGCTGCTAGGGTTACAGTAAATAATATTCTCGATAATGATAACACTTATAGTGTAAACCCTATGTCTGTGTTTATATACTACACAGTTACAAGATAATCGCTAATTGATATGGAATATAATTCTGCTTCCTAATATATATCAATCAGATATCTTTTCTTCCAAGTATTCCATTCTTCACGGAATTCCTTCTTCATGCATATCTCTTCTTATGTTTATCTTGATCTTCTTAACTTCAATCAGCTACTGTCCTTATCTGATCGTTCTTCAGCACTTAAGTTCTGATATCTATCTCCTGATGCTTATCTCCTGATAACATAAGTACTGATATCCCTTAAGTTCTGTCGTCTAGTATAAGTACTGATCAGTTAAGTACTGATTTGTTCTGTTCAAATAAGATCTGAAATCTAAACATAAAACATATTAGCCATGACATTATCAAATATATCTAACAATCTCCCCCAACTTGTAAATTAGCAAAATATACAAGTTTAACAGATATTTGATGATGTCAAAAACATTAAGTACAAATGCATGAGAAATAGACAAGATAACTACAACTTACAGTCCTTAAAGCTTTTACCAATTCAACTTCTGATAACAACTTTAGTCTGTATACACATCAGAATTTAAGTAGTTGTAGATCTTTGACTTGGCTTCATCATTTTCTGATCTCTCTGATGTCAGGAGTTGTTCTGAGATAATTCTTCAACAAACATTTCTCAGCATATCTGAGTTCATCAATCATTCTCCGTTTGACATCTTTAAGCTCTGCAGTATCTTCACCAGTTTGAAATATTGCAGCTCTGAGATCATTAATCTTTGCTTTTCTCAACTCCCGATCTAGTCTTATGACATAAGCTTTGTTAGACTCTAGATTGAATTCAAGCCCCTTAATACCAAGATATGTTCTGATCTGTGCAGTATTAGACTTCATATCAACAATATCACCATTGTGATTTCTGTACTTTGGAACATATCTGATGTCAGACTTAACAGAATAAAGCCTTTTCTGTCTCTGAATCTGTTCTTTTAAGTAGTTTGTAGCAGTCTCTGTTATTCTGTCATCCACTTGAAGTAAGAAAAGTACATGCTCCAATTCTTCAAAATACTTCAAAGGAATGGCATTTTGTCTTATATGATAAACCCTACCATCTGTCATGAAATACAACATGATGTATTCTTTCAAGTAGGTATGGTAAACCATCTGTACAGATTCTAGTTGATTCAATCTCTCAGGAGTTGCTCCAATACCTGGTTCACTCAAGGAAGTTGGATCATCGGTAGTGTTGTGTACTCTTCTTTCATCAGCACTTCCCAATCCAGTTTTATCTCTAGCTTCCTTTCCAGTAACTACTCTTGCTTCAAAACCACTTGGAGTAGTCTTCAAAGATTGAGTCTGTTTTGCTTTAGTGAATCCTGGTAGGAGTGTTTTAGATTTATTTTCTGATATCAAGTTAACTTGAGCACTGTCAGAGGTTACTTGCTTCTTCTGAATATCAGAACTTACAATTTCTTGACTCTGAACAACTTGAGCCATGTCAGAGGTTGTTTTAAGAACTTTTCTTGAAGTCAGAGCAAGATCATCTTTTCCATCAGTAATTTCTTCTTCCTCAGGAGGTACATAAGGCTTGATAGGTTCACCAACCTTTTCTTTACCCTTGGATCTTGGATCTATCTGTGGTTGTGATCTAGCCAAAGTTTCTTCAGTATGTATCCTTTCTTTGATCACAATGCCTTTAGGTTTTGGAAGTAACTTTTTACCAGAAGCTTCAGATTTAGATGTGACTTTCTCTGATTTAAGTCTGGCTTCTTCTTCCTTTAAACTTTCCAAGTCCATCCCTGGATTTTCTTGAAGAAATAACTGTCTTGACATTTCCTCATCAAGATCTAGAAGTTCATCAGAACTTATCCTTTTACCAGCAGCAGAACTTATTCTTTTCCCAGTATCAGAACTTGTTCTGTGACTAGCTTGTCTTGATATAAACCTTCTACCTTGACTATGACCACTACCCATTCCAGAGTTTCCTTGGTCATCTTTTCCATCATCATTTCCTTGCAGTGACTTGTTGGTTTTGCATTTGGACTTAATTACCTTCTCCCCCTTTTTGGCATCAGCAGGTAATAAAAGAGAGATAAGTAGTTCCACTGAGGTCTGGATTTCAGTAAGTTGCGATTGCTGAGAAGCTTGATTTATCAGAATTTGATCAATCTGAGCTTGTTGCTTCTCTTGAGTTTTCTCAATATAAGCAACCCTGTCAATGGTAGGTTGGAAGAACTTTTTCTTATCAATTTTCCAAACTTGTTCCTGTTTGATAAAGTTCTCCTGAATCTTGTGTAGCTCTGCATGAGTGTTGGAATGAAGACCTTGTAGATGTTTAGTACTCAATGCAGTGACTCTAAGCTGGGTTTTAAAATCATCAGAATGTAACATTTCATCAGCTTTAGTCAAGTGCTCAGCAAGATGTAAAGCATTTGGAACACATGAAACTGAGTTCCATTCCTTAGTCCACTCCTGACCTGCAGGAGTTTCACTCCAAGGTACTGCTGCATCCCTGATAACAAACTCCTTTACCAGTTCAGACTTAGGAAGAGTCAGTGGAGGAGTATGTCCTGAAGGACCTGCTTCATCAGCATCTACAGTTGTAGCAGCCTCACCAGTATCTCCAACATTTGCAGCATCAGAACTTAGAGAATCAGTATCTTCTGATAAGACAACTGTGTGAGTAGCAATGGAGGCTTCAACATCCTCTAATTGCTGATCTGATACTAAGTTCTGATCAACAGCCATATCCTGATGCTCACCTAAAATCTGATCATCAGCATCTTGATGCAGAGAAGGTGTTAGTGATAACTCAGGAGTTTGAACAGCATCAGTAACAGGTGTTGTGGAAGGATTATTTGCTGTTGGAGCTTCTAAGAAAAGTATTTCAGGCACAACCAGGTTCTGAATATCAATTTCAGCACTTGTGCCTGGATCAACAAGAGACATAGAAGGTGAATTAGCCTTGTCAGATACAGGTTCCTGAGATGGAGTTGATGGAGAAGAAGTGACTGGAGCAAATTCCTTGTCTTGTGAGATCAGAGATTCCTGATCCCCTTCCTTAGCTGCTTCCTCCTCATCATCTGAAACTGGCCTTTGTGCCCTCTGTTTCTTGTACTTCCTTGTTGATTTGGATTCCTTGGGAGTTTCAGGAACCGTCATACGTCTAAGCCTCTTGAGAAGCCTAGAACCCCCAATTGTAGAATCCTTCTGAGAAGTTGCCTTCTCAGCTTCATTTACCACAGGTTCTGAAGAGGGAATATGATCCTCAGAATCTGATTCATCTCTCAAAGTAATGCTTCTCCTCTTTTGAGGTGTTTGAGGAACAGTCTTTGTTCTCTTTGGTTTAGAGGATGTAGGCTTCACAGTAGGTGCTGAAGAAGAAGGTTGAGCAGTCTGTGAAGTGGAGAGATAGGATTTGAGATAAGTTCTGAGGGTAGGTTGAGTAGAATGAGAGGTAGGTACTGAGGTTGATGGATTTTGGTTATGGTGAGTTGGTTGAACATTTGAGTAAACAGATTTGTAAGTAGCAGGATCAGCATTTACCAGAATCTGTTTCACAGACTGAGGAATCTGTAATTGTCTCACCATTGATTTCTTTGTGTCAGCATTTATCAGGTCGTTAAAGTATCTTTTTGCAACCTTAAAAGGTGGGGTTTGAGTGCTGACTAACTGGGGTTCAGCAGTACAATACGTATAAATAAGTTGACAGAATCTAGCAAAATAAACAACATCTCGATCCTCTGTCATCCTATCCCCAATAAAACCAATTATTCCAGTTGCAAAATCAAAATGAGTTTGATGGATAATAGCATACCCGATGTGCTGACTCAGAATTGGGATGGCATCAAAATTTGAACACTTGTTGCCAAAAGCCTTGGTGATGCAATCGAAGAAGAAACTCCATTCTCTTCTGATATTAGCCCGTTTCAACTGTCCAAGTTTCGTCAGACTCTTTTCATATCCCAAATCAGTCATTAACCCCCGAAGTTCTGATTCCTCTGGTATAGAGAAGGTACAATCTTCTGGAAGATGTAATGCTCTTCGAACTGTACCAGGAGTGACTACATAGGATGAATCACCCACTTGGAAGATAATACTGGGAGTTCCTCATTTACCACCATCATCAAAAACTCCAGTCCGCCAGAACCGCAGAACTTGTTGACTTGAAAATAATTCAGGCTGAGTTAAGGCGTACCCAACCTCACTATGTGCAAGAAGATCTTGCACAAAATGCAATTCAGATGGAGCTTCAGCATGATCAAGAATTGCAGCATAGTTGTTTGGAACAAACTTTGTGCCATCAATGATTAAATCCTTTGGTGCCATGTGAAAAAAATATTGAAATTCAAGTATGCCTGTTAGGTGTTTGAGATAATGTCTGTATGAAAAACCAACGTGAGAAAGAATGAGAAAGAGAGTAAAAGTAAGAAGAGAGATAAAGTATAAAGAAAATAAAAGATTAAAGAAATCTTCTCTCTGTTGTTCTTATACTCTGAAAAAAAATGTTACCGTTGGACACCTGTCAGACATGCAGTAATAACGGATAGTTACTGGGCTCGAGAAAACAGGAATGATTACTTATCCAGTTGCCTTGTTTCAAGGAAAAACCATTTCAGTTATCAAGAGACACAGTTTTAATTCAAAATTTAAACCGTTAGCACTGATTGAATTATTTTTCACTGCAACATTAATATTCTGAAAATGAATCATGTTAAAAATGACCGAGATAATTTCGATGAATAAGTGCTGACAAAGAATCAGAACTTAAATAAAGACAAAATTTAAATGGTCATCAGAATATTAAGTAGGATTTAACAACACAAGATAAAATAACTCAGAGACAAAATCTTGAAGTAAAAACAGTTTTCATTAATATATCAAGTCAATACATATATGAAATAGAAATTACATCAATACAAGATTTTCCCTAAGCTTCTAATCCTAACGTCAATAGCTTTAGTCCTAGCTAAGAAGCCTGACAACGCTGAGGATGAAGAAGAACAGGAAGAAGACGAGATTAAGTCATCTTCCTCTTCCTATCTTCGACAAACAAGATAGCGAGTCGAATGATTCGCTCTTGCTGACGGATACGACGAAGGTGAAGGTCTCTTCGAACGGCCACCAGATCACGTTTGATAACCTCTGGAAATTGAATCCAGAGATTGTGAGGGATGTTGGTGATAGGGTAGGGAGTTGGAATTCCATTCAAAAAGACATGCACAGTCTCATCACCGTAATTGTAGAACCAGCCAAATTCAGCCATTTGTGATAGTAAATGAAAAACAAGACTGAATTTGTGATACAAGTGTGATGAGAAGACTAATGTGAAGTGGCTGTGTATATAGGCAAGAGAATGCCAAGAGACGCAAAGATATTTAATGCTGACAGGTAGAATTAATTCTACCTCGTCTCCCTAGACTTTGAAAAAGAATAATAGTCATTGGAAAAGGAATGTGCACATGTAACAAGAGTGAACTGTTCAAGGACGAGTGCTATTATGTTTTAACCATAGACTATTAATCTTCCACTTCAACATTTCGAAATTAATCTGAGACTGTTACCAATTTTACTCATAGATAAGTCAAGTAAAGGGTTAGACTGAAAAATCAGAACTTAGACCTATACCAGAACTTAACAGTCATCAGAACATAATGTCTTAACTCGAACAAGGAATATCTATCTTAGTAAATACTCATACAAGTTCTTAGTTATGAACGTCAGAACTTAATCATCAGAACGTGTAACTAGAACTTGTCCTCAGAATTTGTGCAAAAATGACACAATGACTGTTTATCTAAAATAACATAGACCACCACAGAAATTTTCATCATTCAGATGGAGTGATTAGTGTGTGCATTAAGCTAAATAACAGACAAAGAGTAAAGTCTGATCTACTTCAGTACATCTTAGAAATAAGTCATAATTAAAATTTTGCTAAAGAGCTGTCATTATCCTGAAACCTACTGATAAATGAGTTCATGCATGAGTCCACCTCAACTATTTTTGTGCTAATTTTATGCATCTTTAAAATTCTCTTTTACAGTGGCTTCTCAGTGTAAGTGAGTCACGACTGCTTATCAGAATTTATGCTATTATCAGAGTATTTCTCCAGTAATCATAGAGTGTGAACAGTCACCAAGAAAAATATTTTGCTTTTCTAATGCATATTTACTTAATACCAGCTATGCACTTGGGTCGTCCCATTCACATTTTTACTCTTGATCTCAAAGGAGTACCTGATATTATTCTTTGATTCTTGTTCTTCTTCTTTTGATAAATGAGGTTTATCAGCACTTAGTACATTCAGCAGTTTTACTAGAATCAGAACTTAGACAGATGAGTAGCATTATTCTAATTTGGGACTTAGTAATAAGATGAATAAAGTAAACTAAACTAAGCTCAAGTATCAGAATTTGCTTGTGTCATAAGATTTCCACAGAAATAATTACTTCTTTCATGGGATCATTTGTTTATTGAAGACTAGTAGGTCAGTATCTAGCACAATTATCCTCATAGGATTGAATAGTTACTGAAACAGACATATCACTTATCAGAGTTTAGAAACATATATCAGACAACAGTCAGTACTTAAAGACATTTATCAATTAATGCACAGAATATACAAAGAGATTAATTCTGTAAATACTGATCATAAAGTCTGATAACATAGAACAAGTTTAAGCAGATTTAGAGAAAGAACCTGAAATCATTCCAAGTTCATTTACCAATTTTGAAAAGGTAGCTTCACACAGTGGTTTTGTGAAGATATCTGCTACTTGTTGATCTGTGGGAACAAAATGCAATTCCACTGTACCTTCATCCACATGTTCCCTGATGAAATGGTACCTGATGCTGATGTGCTTTGTCATAGAGTGTTGAACTGGATTACCTGTCATAGCAATAGCACTTTGATTATCACAGTAAATAGGGATTTTGAAATATGTTAACCCATAATCCAGTAACTGATTCTTCATCCAGAGAATCTGTGCACAGCAGCTTCCTGCAGCAATATACTCTCCTTCTGCAGTTGATGTGGAAATTGACTTTTGTTTCTTGCTATACCAAGAAACCAACCTGCCTCCAAGAAACTGGCAGCTACCACTTGTGCTTTTCCTGTCAATTTTGCAACCTGCAAAATCTGCATCTGAGTAACCTATTAATTTAAAATCTGATTCTCTAGGATACCATAATCCTAGATCAGCTGTTCCTTTAAGATACTTAAAGATTCTTTTTACAGCTATTAAGTGAGGTTCTCTTGGATCTGCTTGAAATCTTGCACAAAGACAGGTAGCAAACATGATATCTGGTCTACTAGCAGTTAGATAGAGAAGTGAGCCAATCATACCTCTGTAATCAGTAATATCTACTGAATTACCAGTATCCTTATCCAGTTTTGTTGCAGTGGCCATGGGAGTGGATGCACTTGAACAGTCTTGCATTCCAAATTTCTTCAGCAAGTTTCTGGTGTACTTAGATTGACAAATAAAAGTTCCTTCTTCACTCTGTTTGACTTGAAGGCCCAGAAAATAACTGAGTTCTCCCATCATACTCATCTGATATCTTGACTGCATTAGTTTGGCAAACTTTTTGCAAAGTTTGTCATTTGGAGACCCAAAAATAATATCATCAACATAAATCTGGATCAAAAGTAAGTCCTTGCCATGGTTGAGATAGAACAGTGTTTTTTCAATAGTTCCTCTGTTGAATCCACTTTCTAGAAGAAACTGAGCTAAAGTCTCATACCATGCTCTAGGAGCTTGCTTAAGTCCATAAAGTGTTTTATCAAGCCTGTAGACATAATCTGGATGTTTGGAATCTACAAAGCCTGGAGGTTGTTCAACATATACTTCCTCTTCCAATTCTCCATTGAGAAAAGCACTTTTCACATCCATTTGAAAGACAGTAAACTTTTTGTGAGCAGCATAAGCCATGAATATCCTTATGGCTTCTAACCTAGCAACTGGCGCAAATGTTTCATCATAGTCAATTCCCTCCTGTTGAGAATATCCTTTTGCAACCAGCCTTGCCTTGTTCCTTACAATTATGCCATCACTGTCAGTTTTGTTTCTGAATACCCACTTTGTACCAACAACCGATCTATTCTTAGGTCTTGGCACTAAGGTCCAGACTTTGTTTCTTTCAAATTCATTCAACTCTTCCTGCATTGCTTGCACCCAATCAGCATCATGAAGAGCTTCTTCCACTTTCTTTGGCTCAGACTGAGAGAGAAAAGAATTGTAAAGACATTCATTTGAAGTACCTGTTCTAGTTCTGACACCTGCCTCAGGATTTCCAATTATCAAATCAGGTGTATGTGATTTTGTCCACTTCCTTGCAGATGGAAGATTTTCTCTAGAACTGGATGCTCCCCCATGATTCATGCTGTCTTCGGTTTCATTTTCTGATGCTCCCCCTGAAACTATGCTCTCTGAGTTGGATCCTTCAGTATTTAGATTTTCAGTACTGTCAGTACTTGGCTTATCAGAACTTGACGAATCAGAATTTGAAGAGCCAGATGTATGTTCTGATGCTTCTTGAGATGTGATAATATCTTGAGTATGCTCCCCCTGCATTGGTGCATCTTCCTTTGACGTAGTCACCACAGTTTCAATAACATCAGAGTTTAATCCATCAGAATTTACAGTATCAGGACTTAGACTGTCAGGACTTGAGGTATCAGAATATGAATCTTCATTTTCAAATCTCAGCTGATCATGATCAATGCAATCTTCAAGTCCAGTGATCTTCTTGTCATCAAAAGAGACATTGATAGATTCCATGACCACTTTTGTTCTCAAATTATAGACTCTGAAGGCTTTTGTAGAATGTGGATATCCAACAAAGATTCCCTCAACAGCTTTTAGATCAAACTTAGATAGCTGTTCAGGATGAGTCTTGAGAACAAAACACTTACATCCAAATACATGAAAGTATTTGAGATTTGGCTTCTTGTTCTTCACCATCTCATATGGTGTTTTTCCATGCTTGTTAATGAGTGTTGCATTTTGAGTAAAACAAGCAGTCTGCACAGCTTCAGCCCAGAAATAGGTTGGAAGCTTTGCTTCTTCAAGCATTGTTCGTGCAGCTTCAATGAGAGTTCTATTCTTCCTTTCAACAACTCCATTTTGCTGTGGAGTTCCAGGAGCAGAAAATTCCTGCTTTATTCCATGATTTTTGCAGAACTCTTCCATTATCAGATTCTTGAATTCAGTGCCATTATCATTCCTCAAAATTTTCACAGAATCTTTGATCAATTTATCCAGATGTTTGACATGATCAATCAGGATAGATGCAGTTTCACTTTTTGTGTGCAAGAAATACACCCATGTGTATCTGGTGAACTCATCTACTATGACCAACGCATATTTCTTCTTTGCAATAGACATGACATTCACTGGACCAAATAGATCAACATGAAGTAGATAATAAGGCTCAAGAATTGATGATTCAGTCTTGCTCTTGAACGAAGATTTTCTTTGTTTAGCCTTCTGACATGAGTCACAAAGACCATCAGGAACAAACACTGATTTTGGCAGTCCTCTCACAAGATCTTTCTTGATCAGTTCATTTATCTTGTTGAAGTTTAAATGAGAGAGTTTCTTGTGCCAATTCCAGCTTTCTTCAGTTGAGGCTCTACTCACTAAACAGATTGCAGAACCATCAGAACTTGTTGAAAGCTTAGCTTCATAAATGTTACCACGCCTGAATCCCTTCAGAACAATTTTTTCTTTAGATTTACTAACTATTTCACAATGTTCTGCAAAGAAATCAACATGATAACCTCTGTCACAGATTTGACTTATACTCAGTAAGTTGTGTTTAAGTCCTGAGACCAGAGCTACATCTTTAATGATGACATTCCCAAGATTGATATTGCCATATCCCAAAGTTTTTCCAATGTTGCCATCTCCATAAGAAACACTTGGGCCAGCTTTCTCCACAAAGTCTGATAGCAGGGCCTTATTTCCAGACATATGTCCTGAACATCCACTGTCCAGAACTAAAATATTTTTCCTGTTGCCCTGCAATCAAAAAGACCACTAATTATTAGTTTTAAGGACCTAGACTTGCTTGGATCCTTTGGCCTTTTTAGGTTTGTTAACATTTGCAGCGGATTTAGCATCAGATTTTATGTTAACAGTTTTCTCATCAGAACTTATACTACCAGACTTTGAATCAGAACTTACACTAGAAGGAACAACAGAAACTTTCTTTAAAGAAGGTTTTATTTGATAATAATCATAGTACAAACTATGATATTCCTTACAAGTATAAATGGAATGCCATAAACTACCACAATGAAAACAAGGATTTTGTGGTTTGTATCTAACAGACTGACTCTTAACTCCTAATTTTGAAGATAAGGAGTTAATATTCTTATTCTTCCTGCAAAAAGAAGCCAGATGGTTAGAACTTCCACAGTTATGACACGCTTTCCTAGGAGCATCAGGAACAGATTTATAGTTATTGCTTTTATTCACACCTTCCTTTCCATTCCTGTTTTTCCTAGGTGATTTTACCTTGTTTGCATTCTTAACATCTTTCAGCTTATGCTTAAGCTGCTTCTTTGTCATTAAGCCTATGTTAACTTCAGCTGTCTTTTCCTGTTTTAGTTTGTCAGAAGCTAATTCCTTTTTAACTTCTGATTTCTCATTTTCAGATTTTTCAGTTACAAACTTAACAGGTTTTAACTTCAGCTTTTGCTTATCAACAGGCTTAATTTCTACAGTTCCTTTTTCATTTTTATTTTCTCCATAACCTAAGCCCTCTTTCCAGTTTCCACTGCTTAGCAAATTTTGAGTTGTTTTGCCAGAGTTAGTCCAAGTTCTGATAATCTCTCTCTCCTTTTCTAACTCAGTTTTTAGAGATTCATTCATTTTTAGCACTTCATCCCTAACATAAAAAGCATCATCTCTATCCTGCTGAGTTTGATGGAACATGACTAACTCTTTTTCTAAGAAATCATTTCTTTTCCTAAAAGCAAGATTTTCAGAAGTTAATCTTTCACATGTTAAAGTTTGATCTCTATAACTAACAAACATGGTTTTAAGATATCTTCTCAACTCATTAATATCATCAGTATGAAAAGCATAAGTAGTCTGAGGTACCTTTGTTTCAGCAGCTTCAGAACTGCTCTCAAAACTTGATTTATCAGCATTTGCCATCAATGCATAGTTCTCCTCACTTTCAGAGTCTGAGGTGTCTGTCCAGCTTTTCTGCTTTGTGACAAGAGCTTTGCCTTTGTCACTCTTGGTCTTCTTGCAATCAGGAGATATGTGGCCTTTCTCACCACAATTATAACATTTAACATTAGCGTAATCTCCTCTGTCAGACTTTCCTCCTCTTCCTTCAGATCTTCTGAAATTCTTCTTATCAGAACTTATGCCTTTTCTGGAAAACTTCTTTCCCTTCCTGAACTTCCTGTATGCAATCTTTGTGATTCCTTTCACCATAAGAGCACACAGCTTCATCATCTCCTCATCAGCATCAGTTTCAGGCAAGCTTTCAGAATCTGAGTCATCATCACTCTCAGAACTTGATGACTCAGTATCAGACTTTATGATAAGAGCTTTACCCTTGTCTTTCTTTGAGGAAGGTGGTTTGAGGGATTCCTCTTCAGCCTTGAGAGCAACTGTCCTTGACTTTCCTCCTTTCCTCTTGCTTCTTTGTTCCATCTCAAGTTCATGAGTCTTGAGCATTCCATAGATTTCATCAAGAGTTGTTTCATCAAGATTGTAGTTGTCTCTTATTGTTGTTGCCTTCAAATCCCAACATTCAGGAAGAGCTAACAGGAATTTAAGGTTTGTATCTTCAAGATCATACTCCTTATTAACTAATGACAAGTCATTCAAGAGTTTGACAAATATATCATATACATCAGTCAATGACTCATTAGTCCTAGAGTCAAAGTGTTCATACTCTTGAGTGAGTATTGTCTTCCTGTTCTTCTTAACTATTTCAGTTCCTTGACACCTTGTCTCCAGTGCATCCCATATCTCCTTAGCAGTCTTGCAGTTGATTACCCTATTTGACATTACATTATCAATGGCACTATGCAATAAGTGTCGTACCTTGGCATCCTTAGCAATAGATGCTATATCTTCAGCAGTGTAATCACTCTTTTCCTTTGGTACGGTTTTTGCTGCTTCACCTGCAACTACAACAGCGAGCTTGGTAGGTTTGTGAGGCCCTTCCTTGATTCTATCAAGGTATTCTGGATCTGTTGCTTCCATAAACATGGTCATCCTTACCTTCCATATGGGATATTCAGATGGTCTCAATATGGGAACTCTGATAGTCTCATATCGACTCTGAGTTGATGTCTTTGATGATTCCTCAGTTTTGGTAGGCTTAGTTGGAGTTTCTGTGTCAGACATGATTGTGTTTGGATCTTTAACTGTATGTGTGTTAACAGAAGGCTCTGATACCACTTGTTAGGTCACACTTTCACTGTAGAGGGGGTGAATACAGTGTTTATTACAATCAAATCAAACTTCAAGAACTTATGTAACAGAAAACAAACTTTATTGAAACAATAAACTCTGTTACAATCTGGAACTGTTATCTCTCAGTGATGAACAAAATATCACGAGAGCTGCTAGGGTTACAGTAAATAATATTCTCGATAATGATAACACTTATAGTGTAAACCCTATGTCTGTGTTTATATACTACACAGTTACAAAATAATCGCTAATTGATATGGAATATAATTCTGCTTCCTAATATATATCAATCAGATATCTTTTCTTCCAAGTATTCCATTCTTCACGGAATTCCTTCTTCATGCATATCTCTTCTTATGTTTATCTTGATCTTCTTAACTTCAATCAGCTACTGTCCTTATCTGATCGTTCTTCAGCACTTAAGTTCTGATATCTATCTCCTGATGCTTATCTCCTGATAACATAAGTACTGATATCCCTTAAGTTCTGTCGTCCAGTATAAGTACTGATCAGTTAAGTACTGATTTGTTCTGTTCAAATAAGATCTGAAATCTAAACATAAAACATATTAGCCATGACATTATCAAATATATCTAACATAATCTACAAAGAGTTTAAAGATCAAAACAATTCAGCAAGATGAACAAGAAAGATGTTGGAGTCAAGATTCCTTTTCTTGATAAAGATAATTACCATTATTGGAAGGTAAAGATGCATCTTCATATGCTTTCTCAAGATGAGGCCTATGTGGACTGCATAGAAAGAGGCCCTCATGTTCCAATGAGAGCTGCAACAGGAAATGAGCCATCTGTTCCAAAGCCAAGGCATGAATGGTCTGATCCTGACATTGAACAAGTCAGGAAAGATAAAAAGGCCATGAACATTCTGTTCAATGGTGTGGATGCAGACATGTTTGATAACATCATCAACTGCAAGACTGCCAAGGAAGTTTGGGACACAATACAGATAATCTGTGATGGTACTGAGCAAGTAAGAGAAAATAAAATGCAGCTCCTGATTCAGTAATATGAGCATTTTCACAATGAGGAAAGTGAATCACTCACTGACATTTTTAGTAGATTCCAAAAACTACTAAATGCTCTTAAGTTGCATGGAAGAGTCTATCAGACTAAAGACTCCAATCTGAAATTTCTCAGATCTCTTCCAAAGGAATGGAAACCAATGACAGTCTCATTGAGAAACTCACAAGATTATAAGGAGTTTACTTTGGAAAGACTATATGGCATTCTGAAGACCTATGAGATTGAGATAGAGCAAGATGAAAGAATGGAGAGAGGAAAGAAGAAAGGAGGATCCATTGCACTAGTTGCTAATCTGGAAAAGGAGAAGGAAGTGAAGATGGAAGCTGTGGAATCAACTTCAAAGGTCTGTGAAAGCAAGGGTAAGGGGCTAGCTGCAGAAAATGAAGATTCATTGAGCCAAGATGACATGGAGGACATTGATGAGCACCTAGCATTCCTTTCAAGAAGATTTGCCAAGATCAAGTTCAAGAAGAACTTTGGAGCTGCCAAGCCAAATAGAAACATGGTGGATAAATCAAAATTCAAGTGTTTCAAATGTGGCTTGGCAAGGCATTTTGCAAATGAGTGTAGAAAGTCAGATTCCAGTAAGAAAAGATTTGAGTCTGTAGATTACAAGGAAAAATACTTTGATCTACTCAAACAAAAGGAAAGGGCTTTTATTACACAACAGAATGACTGGGCAGCTGATGGCTTGGATGAAGATGAAGATGTCAGCTATGTCAATCTAGCCCTAATGGCCAAGTCTGATGAAACAGAGACAAGTTCCTCAAGCAATCAGGTAATCACTACAAACCTTGCACATTTATCTAAAGCTGAGTGTAATGATACCATAAATGACATGTCTACAGAATTGTATCATTTTCGTGTTACACTTAAGTCCCTCACTAAAGAAAATGCTAAAATCAAAGAAAATAACTTGTTTTTGAGTGAGAGGAATAATGTGCTTGAGTCTCAGTTTGTTGAGTTTGAGAAACTAAAAATTGAGTGTAGGATTGCCAAGGAGGAATTAACTGAGTCCTTGAAAAAGGAAGAAATTTTAAAGAAGAAGCTCGATCGTGAACAAGAGGTGATTAAAGCATGGAAAACATCCAAAGATGTTCATGCTCAAATCACCAAGGTTCAAGGAATTGAGTCCTTTTGTGATGAAGCCTGGAAAAAGAATAAGGAGAAACTAGAACCTATTTTGGTAGATGGGTTGCTAACAGATGTAGACTCGACAGATGATGAGGACTATCCGTCGGATAACAAAAAGTATTATCCGTCGAATGATAAAAATCCTCATTTGTCGGCTGTAAGCAAACCCATCAGCAAAGCCAAATTAACCAAGCTAAATGATAAGCATGGGTTTGTTTTCAAGAACTTTATTTCAGGAGAATCAAGTCAAGCTAAGAGAGGGAAAAAGGGTAATGTCGGTCACATGACTGTCAAACAGTTAAGTGACAGACTTGAGAAAATAGAGGTAAAAACAGAGGCTAAAAAGAAAAATAATAGGAATGGTAAAGTAGGGATTAACAAACACAATAACTACACACCTGATAAATATGCTCCTAGAAAGATCTGTGTCAAGTGTGGTAGTGTAAATCATTTGTCTGTTAATTACAAATCTCCCATGTCTGTTCAACCTCAATTTCCTAAAATAAATGCCATGCCTCCCATGCCTGTTAATGCTATGCCTACACAGAATATGAATGCACAGTTTGTTAATATGCCATTTGCACCTAATCCATATTATGCTGCATACAATATGCCTCAAATGCCATTTAGCATGCCTTACTGGAATAACATGTTTGCACCAAGCATGCCATTTCCTGTTAGCCATAACATGCATGATAATTATGTTGCATCTAGTGGTTTCAAAGGCCCAACCCAAATGACTAAGGAAGAATCTGAAATTCCTAAGTCAAATGAGTTAAAACCTAAGAAACAGAAGAAGAAAGCTAACAAGGCAGGACCCAAGGAAACTTGGGTACCAAAATCAACTTGATTTGATTTTGATGTGTACAGGGAAACAGAAAGAATCTTTGGTACTTGGATAGTGGCTGTTCAAGACACATGATTGGTGATTCTACCCTGCTCACAGAGTTTGAAGAGAGAGCTGGCCCAAGTATCACTTTTGGAGATGACAACAAAGGTTACACTGGGCTAAAACTGTAAACACTGCATGCTACGCTCTATTCATCTCTCTGATTAATCAAGGAAGATGCATGACACCTTATCAATTGTTCAAGAACAAGAAGCCAACTCTAAACTTTCTTCATGTCTTTGGCTGTAAATGCTATATTCTGAGAAATCAAACTGATCAAAATGGGAAGTTTGATGCTAAAGAAGATGAAGGAATTTTTGTTGGATATGATGTTGGTAAAGCATATAGAGTCTACAATCTAAGAACCAACATTGTTGTTAAATCTATACATGTTGTGTTTGATGATAAAAAGATTGAAGGACTAAAAGATGGAGATTACCATGAGAGCCTCAAATTCGACAATGTTGAGATAGTCAGTGATGAAAGTGATGATGAGAGTGATCAAGAAACAGTGTCTAAGGATAATGCAGACAAATCTACCACAAATGAGGCACAAAACTCAACATCCATCGAGTTACATAATGCTTCATCGGTCGGAAGGCAATCTGTATTATCCGTCAGAAGAAAACCTGCCTCATCTGTCGGTACTCAAAATTCACCATCCGTCGGGTTATCAAAAGGAGCAGGAAGTCAAGGCAGATCACCCATAGAAAGTACCTCTATCTCAAATCAAAGATCCACAAACTCAGGGGGAGTTTCTAGCAATCAAAACTCAATCACACATCAAGACAACATTGAGGTCTCTTCATCTAGGGCTAATTTACCTCAACCAAGGAAATGGACAAAAGATCACCCCTTTGAACTGATTATTGGTGATGTTTCTTCCAGAGTTCAAACCAGGAGAGCAACTCAAGAAGAATGTCTATACAACAGCTTTCTGTCAAAGGAAGAACCAAAGAAGGTAGAAGAAGCCTTGTAGATCCTGATTGGATTTTAGCTATACAGGAGGAGCTAGACCAATTTGAAAGAAATAAAGTATGGAAGCTGGTACCCAAGCCTAAAGGAAAGAATCCAATAGACACCAAATGGGTATTCAGAAACAAGATGGATGAAAATGGCATAGTAGTAAGGATCAAAGCAAGATTGGTTGCTAAAGGCTATTGCCAGCAAGAAGGAATAGATTTTGATGAAACATTTGCTCCTGTTGCAAGACTTGAAGCCATCAGAATCTTCTTAGCCTATGCAGCCCATGCCAATTTCAAGGTCTATCAAATGGATGTCAAAAGTGCCTTTTTGAATGGAGATTTGGAGGAAGAAGTGTATGTTAGTCAACCTCCTGCTTTGAAGATCCAAATTTTCCAGAGTATGTCTATTATCTACTGAAAGCACTTTATGGACTGAAGCAAGCACCTAGAGCCTGGTATGACACTTTATCAAAGTTCCTTTTGGAAAATCACTTCACAAGAGGTACTGTAGATAAAACTTTATTTTTCAGAAATGTTAATGGCTCTAGCATACTTGTTCAAATTTATGTAGATGATATTATTTTTGGGTCTACAGATGAGAAACTTTGTAAAAAGTTTGCCAAACTGATGCAAAGTAAGTATGAAATGAGTATGATGGGAGAACTAACTTACTTTCTTGGTTTACAAGTTAAGCAAGTCAGTGATGGAATATTCATTAGTCAAACTAAATATATTTTTGACCTTTTAAAGAAGTTTGATCTAATGGATTGCACATCTGCAAAAACTCCCATGGCTACTGCAACTAAGCTTGAACTAAACACTACTGAAAAGTCTGTGGATATTTCAAGCTATAGAGGCATGGTTGGCTCACTTCTATACTTAACAGCTAGTAGGCCAGATATAATGTTTGTTACATATTTGTGTGCTAGATTTCAGGCTGATCCTAGAGAGTCTCACTTGATAGCTATTAAGAGAATTTTCAGATATCTCAAAGGAACACCAAAACTTGGCATTTGGTATACTAGAGATTCTGGTTTTGATCTAACTGGTTATTCAGATGCAGATTATGCAGGTTGCAGAATTGATAGAAAAAGCATAACAGGAACCTGTCAATTTTTAGGAGACAAGCTTGTGTCTTGGTTCAGTAAAAAGCAAAATTCAGTTTCTACCTCTACAGCTGAAGCTGAATATATTGCTGCTGGCAGTTGCTGTGCACAGATTTTATGGATGAAAAATCAATTGCTAGACTATGGTTTGCAAGTTGAAAGGATTCCTATTTTCTGTGATAACACAAGTGCAATTGCCATCACTGAAAATCCAGTGCAACATTCAAGGACAAAGCACATAGATATCAAGTACCATTTCATAAGGGAACATGTAATGAATGGTACTGTAGAGTTACATTTTGTTCCAAGTGAGAAGCAACTTGCAGATATTTTTACCAAGCCACTGGATGAATCCACCTTTTCTAGGTTGGTAAGTGAGTTAGGTATGCTTAATTACTCTTGAATTTATCTGAATTATTTTGCAAGTTGAAAAGTAGCCAGAAATTTAGCTGATTTTTAGTCTTGAATGAAATTTTGGCTAAGTCAAAATTTGCATTTTGACGGATGACCATTATCCACCGGGTTGAGTCATCCGTCGATATACAAATTGTAAATAATAAAATCAATTATTTTTCTTGAATCTTTTAAAACTCGACGGATAACAGTTTATCCTCATCCGTCGAAGTGTCTAAATCTTAACCGTTAATTCCCTGAACATTATCCATCGAGTATACTTACAGATTGTAAGCACTACACGATGGATAATGGGTGGAATTTTTACAGTTTATTTTAAAACGGCTAATTTAGGCAATTTCTATTGGATAATTTACTTCTCTTTATTATTTTTATCCGTTGTTTTTGTGCAAAGTATAAAAGCTTATTTCATTCTAATCATTTTCTTTTATCATTCTCAAATTCAACTGTGTTTATTTCATTCTCTCTCAAGCAAAAATCCTCTTTCTCTTCAAGCTTTTCTTCTCTAACAATGGCACCCGTAGTAAAGATCATGTCACAGACTGGGTTCATCTATGAGAAGAACAACTTCACTACTTTGGTCAATAAGGGTATTCAGCAATCAGAGGACTATCACAAGATGATGGACTTCGTGAAGAACTGCAAGTTAAGTTTTACCATGCTGGAATCACCCACAATTTATTGTGAAGTTGTTGAGGAAATATGGACAACAGCAATCTACAACTCTACTGACAAAACCATCACTCTGACCATCAAAGGTAATGAATTCTGTATCAATAGTGATGTGATAAAAGCATGTTTCAAGATTCCTGATGATAATGTAACTTCACCACACACTGACACTGATTTGATCAATATGCTTAATTCTATGCATTATGCACTTCCTACTAATAAGCTAAGTGAGATTAGAAGACTAGGTCTTATGAAGGAATGGAGTTATTTGTGTGATGTTGTAACTAAAGTCTTTTCTGGAAAAATCAGTAATTTTGATTCTGTGAACATTTCCATGCTTAACATGCTATACATGCTAGTTACAGATAAATTTTACAATTTCAGTGACCTTGTGGTGTATGAGTTAGGTTTTAAACTAGGTGACTTAGCCAAAAGAGGAAAGAATGTTTACTATGCTAGATTTTTAATGCTTTTGGCTAACCATCTTTGTCAAGAGATTGTACTTGAGAACCCAGACAACAAATTGGCTTGTTGGGTTCAAGAGAGAAGAATCAGTGCAGACTTGAACAGAGCCAACCATCACAGGGATGTGCCAATGTTCTATTTTCCTGTAATGCTGACACCTCAGGTAAGTGAGGTAAGTTCATCCATACCCTCAACTATTCCAATCTTCTCTATTTTTTTGACTTCAGGCATAGCTATGGCAACTGTGACAATGACCAAACAGTTGCCTACCAAAGCTGCCAAAACAACTGCAATTTCCAAATCCAAATCAAAGAAAACCCCCTCTGGTATCTCTCAAAAGGTACCAGTTGAAAAATCTACCAAAGCCAAAGAGGGGAGTGTGAAGGAGGGTAAGATAGGTGAGGGAAGGGGTGAACATCAAAGAAACCCCAAGGATAAGGTTGAAGAGTTGAGTGAATCCCAGCCTAGCCACACTGCAGTTTCCCAACAAACTGCAGTGCTTAAAAAGGACAAAAGCTCTCTTCTAGCTGCATCCTCCCAAAAGGATGTAGCTATTGAACAAAGCTATCATCCAAGAGCACCGGCCAAGAGGGTTAGGGACACAAGCTCACCCCAAACTTACACTAGAAAGAAGAAATCCAAAACAACTGGGGATGCACAGGGCACACACTTAGTGCAAACTGGTGCTAAAGACACAGTCCATGCACCTTCTCAAATTCAGTTTGATGTGGCTCCAATAAATGTGGAGTGACAGCCAAAATCTCTCATTATAGAAGCCGCTGAAACACTATACTCACCAACTAACTCACTGGAAGTGGACATGATAAATACTTCAATTCCTGATTCCCCTTTTTAACTCTGTTGGGGAAGCCAAAATCTAGTGCAAGTGAGCATCATCTTTTAGATGATTTGTTGGCTCACTTGCCAATTCTTTTAGATTCTATTGTGACATCTGTGCCTCAAATAACTTCAATCAACACAGAGTCTATAATAGTTTCTCTTCCCCCCTCATTCACTTCTACTCTCTCGATGGATATTGCTCATCCGTCGAGTAGTGATTGTATCCCGACGGATAAGCTTAACAGCAGTTATCCATCGGATAGCTTTACCACTCACCCGACAGATATCACTTATCCGATGAGTGTCTCTGCACAACTTTAAACTTCAATAATTTCAAGTGCAGAAGACTTAGTGGTAATACAATCACTCTTAGGACTGAGAGAGGAGAGTGCATTGAGTGAGAGGCTGGGTTGCTCCCAGGCAAAAGGAGAGGAAAAGCAATCCATTCATTTAGGATTGGCAAAAGTGAGTGAGAGAAGTCCCACCTTAGTAGGTGAAGGTGAGGGTGTGAGAGTGGGGAGCCAGGGTGACACCCTGATGCAACAAAAGAGAGAATATGAGAGAAAGGCAGGTACAGGAGAAATAAGGATGGAACCAGCCATTGCTAGTGAGTCAATGATTATGGATGATGCTGAAAAGGAAAGACAATTTCAGCACCATTACAAAGCTGTAATTGATAACATTTCCTTGGATGCTGACACTTTTACTCACCCTATTTCAGCCTATCAATTGTTGGCTTCTCAGGGCAATGTGGAGGCAGAGCATACTTTGAATTTAGTGCACACCACAGAATCTCTTTAAAGAGATAAAACTGCTGTTAACAGGATGCCTTCTCAAGCTGGAGAGCCATCTGAAGAATTTGGAGTAAATTCTGATGATGATGACTCTGGTTCCTTGGATGGAAGCTTGAACTTAGGGGGAGCTGAAGGCCCAAGTTCTGCTTTAAGTTTACCTGAATGGGCATGGGCAAAGGAATCTACACCAGGACAATTTGAGGTGTCCTTGGTCAAGCAAGTAATAGCTATTCAACAGGCTCTTCAGGAAACTTCAGATGCTGGTACCAAGGCTGTTCTTCAAGCTCACCTGGACTCTCTACATCTAATGAAGATCCAATACTTAAGACAGAATCTCAGTGTGGATGAATTGAAAAGGGATATAGCTGACTTGAAGACCTATAACTCTGAGAAGCTGGATTCAGTAATGCCATATGGTACCATGCAAGATCTATTACTGAGATTAAGAAGAGAATCAGATTCTGAAAAGAAGATAGCCAAGCTGGAGAACAGAGTTCAAGTTATTGAGAATTCAGTGGCTCTACTTCTTCAAAATCAACAGACTCAGACAAATCTTCTTATGCAACTGGCTAAAGCACAAGGCCTAACTCCTCCACTTGATGATAACAAAAAGGGGGAGAGAGAATCAAGTAAGGGGGAGAAAGGACCAACTGAGGGGGAAACACTTCTAGTTCAAATCAGCAAAGTAATTGTACCTTCAATTACTATCTCCAAGCCACCAGTTGCAGATGGTATAGATCTTATCAATGCAGCAGCAGAAAATTTGAAAGATGTTGATAAAGGAAAGTTGACTCTGATCAACTGGAAAAAGATTGATGAGGAAATACAGAAAAAGTTTGAATTAGTCAAGGAACCAGTTCAGTCAGCCATCCATCACTCTCATGTCAAGCCAATCATTGTGAATGAGATGAGCATGAACTATTTGGAGAAAGGATAATCTTCCTGCATCAAGACTACAAAGGCTGAGATAATTCTTAAACCAAGGGCAAACTATCCAAAGTCATCTTTGAAGAACCCTATGGATACTGTGTATGAGACACCCAACCCTGATGAAAAGAAGCTTCTGTCAAGATCTATTGTCTTCAAAAAAGATCCAACTGATTCAGCCTCAAGAAAGAGAATTGCAAAGATATTCAGAAATGGAAAGGAAATTTGTGTGGTAGCTGGACATCCACAATTTGCTCATGCAAAGAAAGAAGAAAAAGCCAGATTGAAGCAGGAAAAGAGGCAAGCTGCTCTAGATGCAAAGAAATCTAAACAAAAGAAAGAACAGTTTGCTATCTTGGCCAAGCTACAAGCTGTGAATTCTTCTCAACAAATTCCCTCTCAACCATCTCAAGCTGCTGAATCAAAGAAGAAGATTGAAGAACAGAAGAAATCCCCAAGAAAGAAAGAACTGGCTAGAAGAACAAAAAAGAAACTGGATGTTGTTGACAAGGAATTGGAAGATCAATTTCCTAAGGAATCCACTCAAGCTAAAACTCAAGCATCAAAGCCCTCTGTGGTATTTGAAGACATAAGGGTGGTGGACCCCTACAGGAACATACATGAAGAGCCTATTGTGCCAAAGGATGAGCCAATAGAGTGGGATAAATTACCAATTCCTGATTTCAACTTGCCAATCCTTACTAAGCCAAAAAGGACAAAATCAAGGGCAGTCAAGAAAGTGAAGCTGTCACCTCTATTGGAGGGCAATTGATATATACAGAAACCTACCTGAAAGGTTGGTGTTCAAGTACAAAGGAGGAAGGGAGATTCAGTGGCCTCTTCACAGGATACTTCAAGAAAGCCAAACTGTGTTGATCAAAGTCTATTCATCCTTCAAGAAAAACTTTGGGTTCAATGTAACTGCAAGAAGATTAGTATTGAAGAAGATTGAAGAGCTAAGGAGTGTTAGAGCCAAAGATGCACTTCCCAAGACTCTTATCATCCCATACATAGGGAGAAGAGTGCATCTAAGGCCCTACTGGCTGATGGAATTCATGGATGACAAGGGTGTGAGAAGATTCTTCAGACTAGAAGACCAATTGAGTATATCTAGCAATGAGACTCTCTTGGAGATGCAAGAAATGCTAGATCTCTCAGAATCTGATGAATTAGAATTCCACAGGCAGCTCCAGAATCAAATTAAAGAAAACAACAGAAAGCTTGGAAGAAGATCCAGACCTTCAAGAAACTAGAAAAATCTGTTTAGGCTAGAGGAGCATTTTGAACTGACTGTGAGTCAAACCTTGTACATTTTGTTTAAATTGAAGCACTTTCAGTTTTATCTACTTATCTTTAGAAATATATGTTTAGGATGTTTTTTAATCATCAAGTGTCTCTTAATTTATGGCTACAATTCCAGTAGACATAAATTGGGGGAGATTGTTGTGAATATGTTGTGTACTTGATGATCACTTAAACAAAATGTCTAAGTAGATTTTACTTAGTGAAAATATGTATCTCTCGATGGATAAGAATTATAGTCCCGACGGATAACTCATTATAGTCCCGAAGGATGATTAACTTATTATCCATCGAGTGAGTAACTTATGTAATAATAAGTTTGTAGCACAGTGATGTATGCACCTTTGTATAGAATCTGTAGTAGCATATAAGTCATGTTGACTTTAACTAGATATGCAGAATAGGTTGATTAATTGTACATAAGCAATGTCTTGTAATTCTGTATAAGTGAAATGAAGTCAAGTGCCAAAATAGCTACCGACGGATGATTAACAAAGCCTTCGACGGATGATCAAATGACTATCAACGGATGTCTAACATAGCAGTCGACGGATGATCAATCATGTCATCGACGGATGATCTGAAAGTCGACGGATGATCATATCAAGAATTCAAACATCAGTTGAACAGTGAAAGCTGACACACAGCCGTCGAGTTGGATACAAACACACTGTGGAAGCCCATTAACTGGGTAATAGAGGATGAAAAGCAGCAAAGATCAAGACTGTTAGATTTTATATTTGTTCAGTCTTTTTGACTTTGTAATCTTGGTAATATATAAATCAAGAGAGTAGCAAATAGAAAAATGACTGAGATAGCTGAGAAACACAAAAACAGAGAAATCTTTGTAAGCATAATCTTTAGCATTTCCTGTATTCTCAGTAGTTCCATTTTGTAAGCAGCTGTGAGCATTTCTGCACACAGAGTACTCTCGATATATTATATATATATCTCTGGTGGAATTGTTTAAATCCACCAGAAAGTTTTTAAAGACTCTTGTTTTTAATTACTTATGTTTTGATTCATTCAAGTTTACATTCCGCATTGTGCTAATCAAAACAAACATATCTATAATCGAGTTGAATATTTTTATTTCAAGAAAAAGGTTCAAGAATTCCATTCAACCCCCTTCTGTAATTCTTGCTATATTGTTAAGGGACTAACAATATATATGTAACTACACAAGAAATATAAGGTTCAATGTATCACTTAACAAATTATCACAGTTTATACCCCTTTAGTGAAGTTGAATCAATTTTAATAGTTTACCATTTTCAAAAATTTTAGTTATTCAAACAGATTGAACATAGGCCGGTGACACAATGTCTTTAAGTAGATACATAGGTCATACTATGCACCTGTGAAATTCATTTTGCTTGTTAGACATTAATCAGGATTGATGTTATTGACTCTTATTACAAAGACATTTAGCATACAGTAGATTAGCCTATCCAATTTATTAGATGATACATTATATTTATCATTTAGGAACTGTGAAATTATAAACCAAGAGTTAAGTCTTTGACTGTAGATATAAATCTTCAGATACTTAATATTTTTATTAAAGAAGAACATTCAATTATTCAACAATTTCTCAGATCATACATTTCTCAGGTTGATGCCATCTAAGCGAAAGAAGGTTAATTAAGTACTGCAATTTTGACAAGTTTAGAGATAAATAGATTTGTATCCTTGATATAAAAACAAGTATATTTAACAAGTAACCATGTAATTCTTGGACTGTTTAGAGTACTAAATTAATTTTTAGCCGTTTATTATTAGTTTTCATAAATGCCTAATTCATAATTTTCATACCAAATCACCCATACAAACATGCACATTCAAGTTTAATTTTATCATATTCGACCTTAATTATATTAAAAACAACCTCAACCACATTCAATTTTGACCTGAATATATCAAAAACAACATGAACTTCATTCAAATTGAACTTTAACATATCAAAACATAAACCATGTTCATATTCGATAGATCATAAACAATAATCACAAGTCATATTCCCGATTTATACTCTCAACTTAAGTAAGATCAACACCCAGTCATGTACGAACACACTTAATCACAGATTCACACAGAATCAAGTACGAACACCACAATCTCATAATTTTAAGGGATTAATTGAAGAGAAGAACCCTTACCTGAGCCTGTAGCCTGGCCTAGCTTACATGGCTTACCTGTTTGACTCAGTCACGGATTGAGTCAACATCCGATCCGCCGATTCAAGCTACATGCAGCCGAGTTTGAGCCCCTTCGAATTATTTCTTCAACCATTTCAGTCTTCTCCTGCAACTTAAACTCGAAAAACCATGTTAGGGTTTGAATTACACACGGAAATGAACATATAGGTATAAAAATTAATTAATCAAATGTTGATTTGATGATTCTCAATCGATTTATATATAAATCATCAATTTTTATCATCAAAATCTGTTTATTTTTACTAACCCAAACATGAAAAATCAATCAATCAAATACTCGATTAATGATTATAGAGAGATAAAACCATTAATCTCTGTTTAAATTCATGGAATTTCAAGAGATTAGGTTGAATAACATCGATTTAGGGTTTAATTTAAGAAAGAGGTGAACAAGAGGCGAGAGAGAATAGGGTTTTGATATAGGCGTATGATTAACAGTGTACAAACAGTGTTTCATATTTATATTTTAGTTAACGAAAGATTTGATCAAAGAAATGATTAACGGTCCAGATAAAAAGGGTTTTGTCAAACTGGGCTAAAAACATGAAATGGGCTGGGCTTTTTCTTAATATGCTGGGTTTATTTTTGATAATAGATATATACTTATGTATATATTTGTAAAACATAAATGGGCTTAATAATGAATTGGGCCGGACAGAATTTTTATTTGGGCTGGATACAACACAAATAAAATTAACCCCAGAAAATATATATATAATATATTTTATATTTTTGACAAAGTAGTTTTTCAAAATATCCAAATGAATATATATTAATATAAATAAGAATATATATATATCGATATATAATAAATTCTTTTTAGGACAGTTTTAAAAGAAACTTTATAAATCTCACTGAGTAAAATTATTTACTCGAAATAGTTTTATTTTCCCGGTTAATCTAAACTATTTAAGATGTCATTAAATCCGATCAATAAATTTTTTTATTGACAAATCTGAATTTATGAGACTTAACAACATGATCCGGAAAATATTTTTTTCGTAAGATGGCTTAAATAAACCCAAAAGATAGATAACATGTTTTCTTTTTATTGTCTTTCTATTTTATTGATTCCAGCATTCCTAAATCCAAACGGAGTTTAGTGAATATTTTGGAATTCAATGGTTTCGTGAATATGTCAGCAAGATTAAACTCAGTATCTATATGAGTCATTTTTATATCGCCTTTATTGACATGATCACGTAAGAAGTGATGTTTCACATCTATATATTTAGATCTTTAATGTAATACGGGATTTTTGCTAAGATCAATAACACTCTTATTATCACATAAGATTGAGATCACATCAAACTTCATATTATGTTAGCTAGTGTTTGCTTCATCCACAATATTTGAGCACAACACTTTGCAGCTGCTAATATCAGCTTCTGTTGTCGAGATGGATACGAAATTTTGTTTCTTTCAAAACCAAGAAACTAGGCATCCACCGAGAAACTGACAAGTACCACTAGTACTTTTTCTGTCGACTAAATGCCCGATAGTTTGAAACAGAAAAACATACTAAGTCAAATGGTATTCCTTTTGGATATCAAAGACCAACATCCGTGGTTCCTTTAAGATATCTCAATATCCTTTTTTACCACGGATAAATTAGATTCTTTTGGTGCTACTTGAAATCTAGCACACTTACAAACACTATATTGAATATCGGGATGACTTGTAGTGATATAAAGCAAGCTACCAATCATTCGATATTTATTTGTGTCTATAGGAATTCCTTTTGGATCTTTCGTTAATTTATCGGATGAAGATATAGGAATAGAGATGGGTTTGACATTATCTATTTCAAATTTTTTCAACATCTCTTTACAATATTTTGATTGAGAGATATGGATGCCTTCATCATATTGCTTTATTTGCAATCCTAAAAAGAAATTTAATTCTCCCATCATATGTAGACATAGGAGTAGAGATGGGTTTGGCATTATCCATTTTAAATTTTTTTAACATCTCTTTACAATATTTTGATTGAGAGATATTGATGCCTTCATCAGATTGCTTTATTTGCAATCCTAAAAAGAAATTTAATTCTCCCATCATACTCATCTTGAATTCTTTAGTCATATTGTCAGAGAATTCTTTACATAGTGCATCATTTATTGAACCAAATATGATGTCATCTACATATATTTGTATGAGCAATATATCATTTTTTTCTTGCCTCTTAAATAAGGTTTTATCGTCCGTTCTCATCTTAAATTTATTTTCTAAAAGGAACTTGCTTAACCATTCATACCAAGCTCTTGGGGCTTGTTTAACCCATATAGAGCTTTATATAATTTATAAACATAATCTGAATGGTTTGCATCTTCAAAACCGGGAGGTTGTTTTACATATACTTCTTCTTCTAATATCCCGTTTAAGAATGCATATTTCACATCCATTTGGTATACTTTAATAATTTTATGACATGCATAAGCCATTAGCATTCGAATTGATTCAATTCTTGCTACCAGTACATATGTTTCATCAAAGTCTATACCTTCTATTTGGGTATATCCTTGTGCGACTAATCTCGCTTTATTTCAAACTACCATTCCATTTTCATCTAATTTATTTTGAAACACCCATTTTGTACCAATTATAGAGGTATCACGAGGCTTTGGGACAAGTTCCCAAACTTTACTACGAGAAAATTGGAGTAATTCCTCTTGCATTGCAGATATCCAATCCTTTTCTTGTAAAGCCTCTTTCACAGTCTTAGGTTCTATCTGAGATTGAAAACTAAGATGATTCACAACATTTTGAACTTGTGACCGCATTTGAACTCCCTTCCTTAAGTCTCCAAGAACATTATTTTGTGGATGACTTTTTATAGTAGGAATAGATTTGGGAAGGTCATCTTCCTTTTCGTCTATTTCTAATAGATTTTTATAAACGGGAGTCCCGATATCCATATATTCGAATTGTCGAATAATATTTTCAATATCATCTTGTTCGACAATTTTTTGGTCAATAAGATCTTTTTACTTTGCGGGTGGTTTACTTTCATCAAATGCCACATTCATTGATTCTTCCACCACAAGTGACTTTAGAGAAAACACTCGAAAAGCTTTACCATTATTCGAGTATCCAAGAAATATACCTTCGTCCGATTTTGGATCAAATTTTGTAAGATATTCTTTTGAATTTAATATGAAGCATTTGCTTCTGAATACTCAAAAGTAGCTTAACTTCGGAGTTTTTCCAAAATAGAGCTCGTAAGGAGTCTTTTACTTTATAGGTCGTTGCAAAACCCGATTAGAATATGGTAAGCCGTTGACATAGCTTCGGCCCAAAAATATTTAAGTCGACGATAATTATTTAGCATTGTGCTAGCCATTTCTTGGAGTGTTGTATTTTTCCGTTCAACTACTCTGTTTGATTGTGGAGTATGTGGAGCGGAAAAATTATGTCTGATGCCATGTTCATCACATAAGTTGGTAAAAATGGAATTCTCAAATTCTCAAATTCTCAAACTGGAGTATATTGGTAGGCACAAATCATGCGCTAATAATTCACGCAAGTATACGCGTTCGCAAGCAATATAGAATGATTTCTAGTTCGTTCCCACAGAGTCTCTGATTAATAATATTTAATTAACACTTACTCACCAATGTATGATTACTCTTCAATGTCAAAACAATAGCAATTAAGATTGATTAACTAACATTAACTACGATAATTAAATACTTGAATTAATAATATTAAACACACATGAGACCATAACTTCATTACTACTTCATTCAATAGTTATTGTTATTACCCATAGCATGTAATAGTGATGATATTAATCGAACAACACGAAACTGATAAACGCCAACTTTCATTGTACGAATACCATTCTACCAAGCATCCACAATTAAGATAGAAGTTGAATAGGCATCAATTATATTGAGACCCTATATGTCTACAGAATTTGTCAATATAATGATTTAAACGCAAGTTATTTATTATGACTACACAGGGCAAGTAAAACGGTTAGAGTTACCCACTAATCATGCATACAATACATGAACCTATGCTAGAATGGCAAGTTCTAAATCTCAAGATTCACTGTTGCTTCGCAAGAGATTAACAAACTATCTTATATGTTCGCGACGCACATAAGACGAATAAGCACAACTTATGCTAGATATCATACAATCACCACATACCAAGGTATTAAACAATTAACTAGAAAAATCCATAGTTAATCTGTTATGATCCCATGATCACGATTAGCCCATGATAGAACTCATCGTCACCATGGGTTCATATGAAAACCTGATAATAACACAATGATATAAACTAATAAAAATACTTATTAAAACAGAGTATGTCATAACAGTATTAAGGTTCAAAGAGTAAAGAAAACTAGCATCCATTGTTACAATGAATTAAAAGAATCACAAGATAAACGTATGCTTCCTCTTCTTCATTGTTGCGTACTAAAATGGTCTTCTTGATCTCCTCTCCTTGTTGCTTATTGTTGAAAATGTCTCCCCAATAGGTTTATATAAGAGTCCACAAGAACCAGCGCCAACAGAAGCCCATTACAACTTGAATTCTAAAATCCAGAATTTAATTTCCCGCACCCAGGCGGCCGCCTCCTCCTTCCAGGCGGGCGCCTGCTACCAGGCGGTCGCCTACTCTTTCCAGGCGGGCGCCTGCAAGCCTTCTGGAAAAATCCAATTTTTGCTTCTGATTTTGCTTAATTCTTCGCACAACTCCCCGAGACTAATTCCAAGTACTTCCTAAAGCTTATTTTGATGAAATTCTCCTATCTAAACAAGTTATACCCTAAAATGTAAAAACACTCGAAAACGCGTTAAATACACAAAATACTCGAGTCCAAGACATCAATTCAAGCCGTTATAAGACGTTCTAAGTGGTATAAAATGCCACTTACCGCACCCCCAAACTTACATCGATGCTTGTCCTCAAGCAACACAGACTGAAAAACAGAATAAAAACATGCATGAATGCAAACTATATGAATACAGCGATCCCCATCGCGATGACTAAACCAACCAACATATAACATATCAACAAATGCAATTAGACGACTAGAGATCAATCAAATCACGCAAGCTAATATACAACTAGAAACGTGGTGTGTGCGAATGCTTAACATATATGCTTCAAAACTAGATCAATCATCATAACTTAACTATCCTCAAGGCAATCACAAAATTATACGAAGAATATATTCTAGACACAAAATGACTTATAACACTTTAAGATCATAGGAGTTTATTACGGAATCATGCTTTTATTCAACACCTAAACAAATGCTTATTTGATCGTGCAATGAGTGAGGTCCACAAAATACTTATACAATGGTATCCATTTAGCGAGCGTTAGGTTAGCGGATCCCAGACTACAAAAGCCTTAGGTCACTAGGCACAAAGTACCCTATGAACTTAATAACTCGAATACCAAAGAGCTCACTCGTGATCAATTGTGCATTAAACCATATTTTTTTTCTTTTTTTTCCTTCTCTTTTTTTTTCTTTTTTTATTATTATTATTTCTTTTTTCAATTTCTGAGCAAGTGCGTTTCGCTCCATCTTGCTCAACCCTAGACTACTCGTACACAATACGAGCCGGCTACTAGCCATTTGACGCCTAGCAACAACTAGCAATGAATTCCAATTTTTACTCCAATTTTATCTTTTCATGCCTTTTATCATTAAGAGCCTATCATACATTCTAAGCATAAGCAATAGATTAACCTCAAAAACCATTAAACCATGACAACAATCTAGTCCTTAAGCATACTCTAAGACTTAGTGAAATTACAAGTATTTCTAGCATCCATGCCAACCTAACAAGATTCAACATCACTCTAACGCTATCACTACACTCACATCAATATCACATATCAATCGGTAAAGCAACACAAAAAAGGATCATGGTATATGCATGAGCTGTGGCGCGCTCTAAACCCGGGTCAGAAGTTTGGGGTCCACAACACAAACACAACATATAAACCTGTATATAAGATACTATTTGCAATGACCCTGCTTTACATAACCACGGATCGCAACAGGTTAAAGTATGAAAACAAGCCACAACCTTAACTTTTATTACATCGTACCAAATCCCAACTAATTTAACTTACAACTGATAATAAAATTATTCTTACAATCTTACTATCTCACTACCGCAATAAGCTCCTGCTAGCTCGATCCAACTCAATTTAGAATCCTAGCTCGTACATTGAACTGGGAAACCTCGCTATCAACCGTATCCTTCTTAATTGTAGAATACATAAAAAGATTCGCAAGAGTGAGCTAACTAGCTCAGCAAGTCACAATGACAATAATTGAGGTTAATCAATGATCAAACGAGATGATTCAGAGGAATCAAGTTTATTGCTAAATAATCATTAGAATTGGATATTCATTTTAAGTTTTTAAAACCAAAGTTAGGCTGCTGATCAGTCACGCACTAACTCCGAGCAAAGCACACAGCACTGCTCTAACTACTGGATCCAAGGCACATATTGGCTTAACTTGACCATTGATATGGTCTGACCACGAATCTGGTCCATATATAAAAAAAACTATCCAATTCTAAAGAAGTTCAATATGATAAATAATATAATTCGGTACAACAAGATTATAATCAATGATGATTAAACACTTGAATAAAAATGTAAGGAAACTCATGGATATCAAAAGGGTATATCAGGGTATGTAGAAGAAACGGTTTTCAGTCCGTAAAGGATCAGGTATTAGACAAATAATGATTTTTCAAGGTATAGTTCTTTGATGTTTTAAATAATGGTTGGAGTATAAAAGTTTCTGTGTTTTCGAACAATTTTGTTCCAGTGTTTGGTGTTTGGTAGTTATACATTTGGGGAGTAGTATCATATTTGTGTGGTTTGGTGTCTGAGGATCAACAAAGGATGGTTTACAAAGAATAAGGCTTACGACTCAAGATCAAGAAAGATCAGGGTTCAAGGGTAAATAGTTTAAAGCACTTGCAATATAAAACATGAGTTATTTTGAATAATAGCGACATGTTATGAAACAGTTCTGAGCCGACTCTATCGCTCAGGCTTTAACGTCCAACCACTAGATCCCATTGGATTCGACTTCGACACTCAGGTTTTTCTGTTGAAACTCTACTGAGTTCGTCGACTGATCACTAGGTTATCCTTAGTCCATTGTCCACTTTCGGTTTTCCGACTAGAACCTACATGGTCTAAATACTCTATGTTAGATACCCAGTTATGCTTGACATATCCTCGCTAACCACCTACCCATACGATAGAATATTCTGACTCGTAATCATTCATATTATAATAACATAAACAATAATTAGGGTTCATGTTCTCGAAATCAGTTCAGTGTTCGTTTTCAGAAAATACGTATACTCGTCATTTTACGAAATTATGGTTACTAAATTTTGGAAAGAACATTCACCACAACCTACAATCAAGTTCGTATAAAGTATAAGTATTATATTCACTCGACGTCCCGATAATTACCGGATACGCTCCCGTATTTCCATAGTTAATTTCCCGGAAATCGGGCAGTGTTTCCTTTGTTTATCGGACTACCCGTCGAAACATCAATCGACGTCAAACCACAAAGGTCACAACAATAATAACTACAATAATTCACCAATCCATTCTAAAATTCCCAATCACCGATACAATTCAATAATCACAACTAACTCAACCATCCCGATTCAATATTTACTAATTAATGAATTCGATCCAGAATAAAAACACAACACGAATTTTATTTATTAAAAATATTAGGACTCGAAATCGTGTTATCACAGTCCACCGTCGACTCGTCGAGACTCATCGCCGACGGTGACAAAATTTATTGGTACACGATACTATTCGGGCTTCCGAATAAATTTCACCGATTAATTAATTTCCCGCACGAAAATTATTTTATTTCACAAAATTAATCATCTAATTTCTGCAGAAACTAAACCACAGAATCACAGCATCAACAGAAATGAAATCAACAACAAAGAAGGAACAAGCAGCACACGCTCGCGTGTGTATCACCAACACAGGGAACCAAAACAAGAAACGAGAAGAAACAAGCAGCCGGCCGGAAAAGAAGGCGGGAAAGAACGCATACAGGAAACACAAGGCAGAACCCACACTCACGAATCACCAGGACAGTCACCAGGCCAAAACCGGCGGCAACTCGCCGTAGTAACCGAAGAAAAATGGCGATCAGAGCACAGGGACATGAAGGGAAGAGGCGGAAGTGATTTCGCGAACAGGGAGCCAGAAATAATTTGAGAGAATTGAGAGATCAAAATAGAGACAGGGGCCGAGATATACAGGGGCATGGGTGGAGTTTGGGTAGAATAGGAGTTTATATTTTTTTCCTACTCCCTTTTGTTATTGCCATGTATCACAATAAGTAAAGGAAATGCCTACACGTGTCCTGCTATCTCGGTTTTTCCGGAAATTCGCGAATTATCGAACCAAGTTGCGGGTAAAATAAACCCGAAAAATTATAAAAATAGTTTTAAAATCTCACAAATAATTCATAATTATTGAAAATAAATTTTTCATAATTTTCAATGTATATTTGAAACGTAACTCGTACCCGGAGTTTAACAATTTTCAATTTTTCATAATTAACAATTAACGATCTGAGCTACACTTAAAAGAAATTTAGAAAATTACGAAAATAGTCTTAAAATATTACAAGTATCCCGGAGTTTACAAAAACATAAATTTCATAATTTAAAATAATTTATGAAACGTAATTTATACCCGCTTTTATCAATTAAACGAATCAACGTGCGGGTGAAATTAATCCCAAAAATTTCCAAAATAGTTTTAAAATTCTCGAAATATTCCATACTTAAATAAATATGAGTTTCATAATTTTTGAAGGATTCTAGAATTAAACATGGATTTTACAAATAAAAGTAATCAGACAATCATTTAAAGATAAATAAGTAATAAAATATTGATTTCTCAATTTTATAAAATCCTAAAAATAATTATTGTAATTATAAAATTAAAAAAAAATTTAGAGACACTTCAAATATTTATACAAATAAATTTGCATTAAATCCACTTTAAAAGTGAAACAATTCAATACAATTCCTTAATTAATCACGCGGACAAGCCGACACATCATAAATCACACATAGATAATAATCAAACAACACATAGCGGTCAAAACCAATACACATATTTTATTTAATTAATAATTTCCATTATAATCACCTATTTAAATAATTCAAAAACATACGAGTCGTTATATCCTTCCCCCTTAAAAAGATTTTGTCCTCAGAATCTGGTCTAATTACACAAGTGAGGATATTCGTCAAGAATATCTGACTCTAATTTCCAAGTAGACTCTTCTACTCGAGGATTTCAAATGTATTCACTATAGATATACACTTATTTCCAAAGACTCGCCTTTAACGGTCAAATATTTGGATCGATCACTATATGTAGAACAAACTTGGACAAGAGCCCATTGGCTCCCAATCAATCACTTAATTTGAATCTGATACTTATCGCCTTAACATTGACACGTAGAATACATTATATGTACATATTGCTATAACGGTAATATCATCTCATGAACAACTTTATCTATATTTAGCAATACCTTGAATGGTCTACAAGTTTTAGGACTTACCCTGTCCCTTCTACTCAGACTTTTCAAGTCTCTTTCAAGATGAAACTTGTACTAACACTACTAGTTCTATTTCTATACTCATACTCTCTCTCGATACAATTTCACCTCCTTTTTCTGTCTACTCCGAGCTGCTTCAATCAATATCCCTATGCCCTTGGTGTGCTGAATCAACTTAAAATTTGACAACTTCCTTTCTTCCATTTTGTTTCAATAAAGTGGGGACCTACTCTTGCGTCCATATAAGGCTTGGTAAAGTGGCATTCTAAAGCTGACATCGATGATAAATGATCATTCCAGTGTTTCCTTAAAACTCAACCTCTCAACATATATTATACTTCCTGAATCACTTCCTTACTTTGACTTTCCGTTTAAGGATGATAGGCGATGCTCATTTTCAACTTTAGCTTCTAAACATTTAAACATCTCCTATTCGATCCTATCCGTTAAGGTTGAAAATTAATCTCATATATTTACTTATTATCACCTTTAGGTAATTGAACTTCATATTATACTATTTCCAATTCCTTTATTAACTCCTCAAGGGTCTTAATTACATCCAATCCTTTCTTTCTACACAAGGCATCTGTTACCATTCGGCTTTGTTTAGGTAGTTGTTAGTGGATTAATCAGAATCTTTTGTTAACCTCGGTCAAAATTTCATACTTAAACACTCAATGTATAGTCGCTTTCCTTCTAATCTTTGGTGAAAAATCCTTGGGCATTCCATGTAGACTTTCTTTTTTCTTTGAGTAGCTGAGGGTGTTATCAATAAATATAGTTTGCTTATCAGGGTACTCTTTATACACCATGTTCCTTAATTCCTTATAATCAACTGATACATTTATTATTTTGCATAATATCACCGGAGCTTGTAATGTTCATAACTCATTTTAATCGTAATCTCCAATATGTTCGCAAGTCAGATCTTAAGTTAATTCCCGAGACATAACACACTTCTTGAATTAGGTCTCGTAAGTAATCAATTCTTTATAGGGGTCACTTATTCTTAGTCGTTGTTTTATTGAACTCCCGCTAATCAATACATAATCTCATAATTTCATTCCTTTTCTTCAACAACATCACTGGTACATTTTACGATTCGCTTCTTGTAAAACCACTCCTTGGCCTGCCTTGTTCACTAGGCCTCCGATATTTCACCTTAATTCTTTGACATGTCCAACACTTCCCAATCTATTTTGAAATTCCCTTCTTATACCTGGTTATCACTATGTTTCGTTAAATTTCCATATATCTTGACATCTCTTCAATAGATTAATTACTGTATATTATGGATTCCCTGTAGGATCTCATTTCTTAATTCCTTTACTTGTAACATCCAAATGATGGAAGAAAACCTAGGAATATCATGATCGTTCTTATGGATGCATAATCTTTCTCTTACTCACTGTTAACATCGTGATCTATTATCTTCCCTTGACATCTCCTTATCTTTTCTTAACAATTCTGACTGAAAGGTCATACTACCCATCCTTGTTTCCTTGGGATTATATATCTGACTTCTAACTCCAACTTCTAAAATTCCATAGATAATTCTTCTGGAACCGTTTCTTTGTTCATTTTCTCCTTTTTGCTTATCGCCTGCCTCTACATTTGCTTTTCCTCGTGAGTACATACTTCAAACTTTTATGGTCCGTATAGATCTTTCACTTTTCTCCATACATATCATATTTCCCAATCTTTCAAAACAAATATTATTACTGTTAGTCCCAATTATGAGGAGGATACTTCTTCTCATAAGGTTTCGGTTGTCTGGGTGCATATACAATAACTTTATTGTGCTGCATCAGCACACATCCTACTTTCTTATGAGAAGCATCACTATAAACTACCAAATCCCCTTGATACTTTCCAAAGTGATAATGCAGGTGCTGTAATCATTCTTTCATTTAACTCGGCAAAACTTTCTTCACCCTTCCCCATTTTATATAAACTTCTTGCTTTTCCTGGTTAGTTTCGTCAAAGGTATTGCAACTTTCAGGAAATCTTGCACAAATTTTCAGTAATAACCGGTCCATGGTGAAACTTCTCACTTTTGTTGGTGCTTTTGGTCTTTCTTTATTCATAGTAACTTTAATTTCTACTGGATCTCCTTTGGTCTCCTCCTCACTGATTATTTATGCTTTCTACCATTAAAACTTTCACTTTGTAATTTTTTCATACAACTTCTTTCTTCTTCGACTCCCCAATTATCATTAATTGATTGGCAGGGTCCTCTGTTGACTTTAAGTAACACAAATACAGCTTGTCCAGATATTACTTAAAGATTCTGTCCATCAAGTTTAAATATTACTGGTATATTGGTTAATCCAAGTGACATTGTTAGAATTTATAGCAGCAGTACTTAGTTCTGAAAATTATCCTTGATATATCCATAGGTTCAATCTCCAATTGGTAACACCCAAATCTTAAATCAATTTTTGAAAATACATTTGCTCCTTTCATCCGATCAAACAAATCATTAGTTCGAGGTAACAGATATTTACTCTTTATAGTAAACTTGTTGAGCCTTTGCTAGTTGACAAATAAACTCATACTTCCATCTTTCTTATTAACAATTAAAACCGGTGCACCTTAAGGGCACATTGGGTCCAATCGCTCCTTCTTCTAATATCTCTTGCATCTGCTTTGCTAACTTCCTCATTTTAACTGGTGTAATTCTATGCAGGGCTTTGGACACTGGCTTCCTTTCAGGTGTTATGTTGATCGCGAACTTCATTTCTCTATCTGGAGGAAATGTTGATCACTTATCTGGAAACATATCTTGAAACTCCTAAATTGCTATCAAATTTTCAAATTTTATTGGCTTCTGACTTTTATTTATCCCATAATCACCCTAATGCTCACATCTTGATCACCGTAATCATCGTTAACAAATTATTTACCCTCCTTCTTCCTTTATACCTGATCATATTCTCATTTGGCATCTTCAGGACTATCTCTTCATCATGACGGTTTGTCTTGGCATCATGCTTAAATAGTTAATCCATTCCGTAGAATAATGTCAAATCCTCTTATCTTAAATGATATCGATTCTTCACAACTTATTGCCAGAAATCTCAATTCCACCATTGGTACTCATTTATTTAACAAATACACGTTCTTAAATTTTCTAGTCCTTTAGTCATAATCTTATCAACAACACCTTGGGGGAAATAAACAATCAAATTGCTTCCACATCTCTCAATACTTTAACGCATAAGATATTCACCATAATCATCCATGTCATCACGTCAGTATTCTGAATAACATATTTTACAGACAACTCGCAAACTCTCATTCTTGGAGACGTATTCCGTATTGGAATAGATTCCCTCGACTCCTAGTGCATCCCTGACTGGGCTAGTGATTTGCAATTCTCACCATATGCCCTTGTTTTCTTTCCATGCATGAGAGGTAGATGGAAGTTTGCCCGCTTGGTTCGTAATACGTTGATTTTTGTTTAAAAAACTCTTGCAAAAAATGATAGTATGACGAAACAACTAGAAGGATTCACAATTCAACAAAAATTAAAGTTGAAAAGAAATAAGAAATAAGGATTTGAATATGAATGAGACAACCACATTGGTACTTAAGATGGCCAGTCTTTCGTACCATATGGCATACAACAAATGATTAGGTGGCGTCCCACCCGACTCTTCGTCATCCAGACAAAGCGTCTCACCATAACACTGTTTGTCCCAATCAGAGAACAAAACTTGAGGGGAACAATTAAATTCGAAAGGAATGCAATATCCTCCTTTGTGATATCATCATAAGGAGTTTATTGAGAAAAAAAGTTCATACATTTTTAGGAATTAAAAAGGAATATATGCTTTAATATTGAAGACAAGAACGATACCATTGGTCACCATCCACATTTCACTTGTATTCATCTTTCGAGCATGTTCGATCATATTCCCATTGTTCCATATAACAACTTTAGAAAGTACGTTGAAATGCCTTAGCAAATTAAGCATTATGATAGATTCTTACTTGTCACGTCTTTTGTTTTTAATATCGCACCTACACGATAATACTTTAACAATTCAATCATAATGGCGTCCCTACCAGATAACCTTGAGTTTCCACTTTTCAATTTAGAATAACCCCGAATCATTCAACATAGCGATCCTTTTGTTAATAATATTCTTCTTTTAGAAAAATCTGGAAATCTTCTCAATCTCCTTCAGTCATACTCAGGCTTCTGTTAGATCAATGAATTCTTGGAACTTGGATAGTCCTAATAATTGGATGAGTAATTGCTCCGTACGCAAATTCTGTTGTTAATCTTATCAAACAATATTTGTACATTTCTGATAGGAATAATCAACTTCTTCATAATCGTGGATCACTTTATCCTCTGAATTAACAATACTAAATCTAAAATAAGTATCCTTCCAGGTAATCCGGGTCTTTTGACAAACAAGAAACTCAAGTAGTAACTTGACAACCAATGTTTAAAACTTATTTTTATTAAAAAAGGCTTTTAGAAATTTTGTAAGGTAAAATCTTTTTCGAAAACTTGTTAAAATTTTGAAAATCATAAATCTAGTTATCCTTACTGTATGAATAGGTTGTTATCCTTCCGACCTATAACAAGGTACCAAATTAAAGGAACGATCACATAAAGGTCCATTTACTTCAATATACCTTATCTCCTTTATTGGGTCCATTTGCCTTCCTTAATCGACGATCACTTCAATTGTCGTTGCATGTTATTGTATTCGTAACTTCACATCAACACTTTCATACTAGTAATGCTCCCGTCATTAACTTTGTAGTCGTAAAGTAGAACAGGTTATCCAATAGTCAACAAGTCCACTGACGACACATCACATTATTACTACAAATATATCACATTATCTTAACACCATTATCTAACTCTTGGGAAAGCTCCAGATCCATACTATTCTCTAATTCTCTTTCAAAACTCATCTAGTCCATTCCACAATCTAGTCATGGGTGGCCTAACTATTAATGAATTCTTTTAACCTGATAACAGCTATCCTCCTGAACACTTGAATCTTCTTTCTAAAATTCTTCTCACCTTTATTTATATCTCAAGTACCCACCATTTATAGCTTTCAAATCCATCCTCGTAGGTACTGTTGCGTCATAGAACAAGTTTTAAACCGAGGGTATAGAACATGAGGTAGGGTAAACTAAAGGGATACACTCACAGCCGAATGTCCAGTAAAACAAGAGTAAACATATGGAGGTTCTTAAATAGGTAGTCTTGTATCAAGAGGTGGTAGAATAACGTAGAATAGCTCGAAGAGGTGCGATTGTCATAACAAAAGGTAGTACCATTAATACTGATGGAGGAACAAGGTGCAAATCAAATCCGAGATAAGGTGACGATCCTTGAACGGAAAGCTCCAAATGATCAAATGATACAGGGAAATCAGGATCTGTCAAAGCCGTTGTCTAGAAAACACGTCGCAAGTTAAGAATCCCAAATCGCAATACGAACCGTGTCGGAGACCTACTATACAATCGCACTCAATCTCACAACGTCTTATCTTTCTATTTCCTATTCCTAATCCTAATCCTAACCCTCTACCCAATCCCGACAATCTAGGCTTGTTTCAGTGACTTATAACCTGTAGCTCTGATACCAACCTGTGGCGCCCTCCAAACCCGGGTCAGAAGTTTGGGGTCCATAACACAAACACAACATATAAACCTGTATATAAGATACTATTTGCAATGACCCCGTTTTACATAACCACAGATCGCAACAGGTTAAAGTATGAAAACAAGCCACAACCTTAACTTTTATTACATTGTACCAAATCCCAACTAATTTAACTTACAACTTATAATAAAATTATTCTTACAATCTTACTATCTCACTACCGCAATAAGCTCCTGCTAGCTCGATCCAACTCAATCTGGAATCCTAGCTCGTACATTAAACTGGGAAACCTCGCTATCAACCGTATCCTTCTTAACTGTAGAATACATAAAATGATTCGCAAGAGTGAGCGAACTAGCTCAGCAAGTCACAATGACAATAATTGAGGTTAATCAATGATCAAACGAGATAATTCAGAGGAATCAAGTTTATTGCTAAATAATCATTAGAATTGGATATTCATTTTAAGTTTTTAAAATCAAGGTTAGGCTGCTGATCAGTCACGCACTAACCCTGAGCACAACACACAACACTGCTTTAACTACTGGATCCAAGGCACACATTGGCCTAACTTGACCATTGATATGGTCTGACCACGAATCTGGTCCATATATAAAAAAAACTATCCAATTCTAAAGCAGTTCAATATGATAAACAATATAATTCGATACAACAAGATCATAATCAATGATGATTAAACACTTGAATAAAAATGTAAGGAAACTCATGGATATCACAAGGGTATATCAGGGTATGTAGAAGAAACGGTCTTCAGTCCGTAAAGGATCAGGTATTAGACAAATAATGATTTTTCAAGGTATAGTTCTTTGATGTTATAAATAATGGTTGGAGTACAAAAGTTTCTGTGTTTTCAAACAATTTTGTTCCAGTGTTTGGTGTGTGGTAGTTATATATTTGGGGAGTAGTATCATATTTGTGTGGTTTGGTGTCTGAGGATCAAGAAAGGATGGTTTACAAAGAATAAGACTTACGGCTAAAGATCAAGAAAGATCAGGGTTCAAGGGTAAATAGTTTAAAGAACTTGCAATATAAAACAGGAGTTATTTTGACTAAGAGTGACATGTTATGAAACAGTTCAAAAATATATGCGATATATCTTGAAATAAAGTTCAGAAGTACTTGCATTACAGGGCTTTATAACTAATACTGATCAATTCTGAGCCGACTCTGTCGCTCAGGCTTTAAAGTCCAACCAATAGATCCTATTGGATTCGACTTCGACACTCAGTTTTTTTCTGTTGAAACTCCATTAAGTTCGTGGACTGATCACTAGGTTATCCTTAGTCCATTTTCCACTTTCGGTTTTCCGACTAGAACCTACAGGGTCGAAATACTCTATGTTAGATACCCAGTTATGCTTGACATATCCTCGCTAACCACCTACCCATACGATAGCATATTCAGACTGGTAATCATTCATATTATAATAACACAAACAACAATTAGGGTTCACATTCTCGAAATCGGTTCAGTGTTCCTTTTCAGAAAATAAGTATACTCGTCATTTTATGAAATTAGGGTTACTAAATTTTGGATAGAACAATTATCATAACCTACAATCAAGTTCGTATAAAGTATAAGTATTATATTCACTCGACGTCCCGATAATTACCGAATATGCTCCCACATTTCCATAGTTGATTTCCCGGAAATCGGGCAATGTTTCCTTTGTTTATCGGACTACCCGTCGAAACATCAATCGACGTCAAACCACAAAGTTCACAACAATAAAAACTATAATAATTCATCAATCCATTCTAAAATCCCCAATCACCGATATAATTCTATAATCACAACCAACTCAACCGTCCCGATTCAATATTTACTAATTAACTAATTCGATCCAGAATAAAAACACAACACAAATTTTATTTATTAAAAATATTAGGACTCAGAATCATGTCATCATAGTCCACCGTCGACTCGTCGAGACTCATCATCGACGGCAGCAAAATTTATTGGTAACCGATACTATTCAGGTTACGGAATAAATTTCACCGATTAATTAATTTCTCGCACGAAAATTGTTTTATTTCACAAAATTAATCATCTAATTTCTGGAAATTCACGAATTATCGAATTAAGTTGCGGGTAAAATAAACCCGAAAAATTATCAAAATAGTTTTAAATATCACAAATAATTCATAATTATTGAAAGTAATTTTTTCATAATTTTCAAAGTATATTTGAAACGTAACTCGTACTCGCATTTAACAATTAACTATCCGAGCTACACTTAAAACAAATTCAGAAAATTACGAAAATAGTCTTAAAATATTACAAGTATCCCGGAGTTTACAAAAACATAAATTTCATAATTTTAAAATAATTTCTGAAACGCAATTTATACCCGCTTTTATCAATTAAACGAATCAACGCGCGTGTGAAATTAGTCCCAAAAATTTCTAAAATAATTTTAAAATTCTCGAAATATTCCAAACTTATATAAATATGAGTTTCATAATTTATGAAGAATTCTAGAATTAAATATGGATTTTACAAATAAAAGTAATCAGAAAATTATTTAAAAATAAATAATTAATAAATATTGATTTCTCAATTTTATAAAATCCTAAAAATAATTATTGTAATTATAAAATTAAAAAAACAATTTTAGAGACACTTGAAATATTTATACAAATAAATTTGCATTAAATCCACTTTAAATGTGAAACAATTCAATACAATTCCTTAATTAATCACGCGGACAACCCGACACATCATAAATCACACGTAGATAATAATCAAACAACACATAGCGGTCAAAACCAATACACATAATTTTTTAATTAATAATTTCCATAATAATCACCTATTTAAATAATTCAAAAATACACGAGTCGTTATATGAGCTATATGACATGATAAATAAAGCTGTCAAAAAAATATATATGGAAAAAATATGCAACTATATGAACTAAACTAACATGAAAATACAACTACATGACACACACACAAATATGTTCCTTAACTACTACCCCCAAACTTAAAATCTTCACTGTCCCCAATGAAGGTAATAGAAAGGAATACATTCAATACCTACTCAGAATTATCATCATCATCATCATCATCATCACCCTCAGAGGGTGGAGTGTCAAGAGGTGGATAAGCAGAATCCTCTAAATGCAGTCCCAAGTGGTAGGGTGAGCTCCTGCGCAAACCTACTCTGCGACTCATACATCGCATCCATCCTCCTGGAAAGCCTCCTGTACTGGACATCAGCCAATCCCGAACCATCTCCTCCCCGGGCTCTCGAAGAACCTACCTCTGCCTGAGCCTGACTGGACCTAGCCATGGTAGCTCCAGCTGCTGGACGTCCTCCTGGGAGGTGATATCCCAAACCATGTGACTCGGGCTCTTCACCCGTTCACTCCTGCATCGCATTCAGCATCGATGAATCAATAGGATCGGCCGGCATCTGAAGCTGCTCATAAGAAGACCAATGGACTCTAACTGCCTTGCACAACTTTGTGACAATAGAGGCATACGGGATATTATATTGCGACTTCCCCCTCAAAACCTTCAAAATCCCTTGATAGATGAACTCCCTAAGGTCCACATAATACTCCTCATTCATAATCCCCCACAACAACCTGGCTCTCTAAACTGTAACCTCATGTGTATGCGAATAAGGAAGAATATTTGCACAAATAAATGCATTCCAAGCACGAGCATACCTGTTCATCGCGACAGCAGGGAAAGCACGATAATCATTTGATCCCCTCTTAAACTTCCACACCGTGCCCGACTGACAGAGAGTAGCAATAATCAAGTCTGAGTCAAAATCCTCAGGGGCCTTTTCATTCCAATTTTCCTCCTGTGGTTTCCTTTGTTGTTCCCAATAACCCGGCGAATCGCCTCGGGCTGATAATCAACAATAAGCCCACGAATAACAGAAAACCCATTCTTGTTGGCCTTGGCACTTGCATAGAACTCGCGAATAACACTCATCGGGACCGCCCTAGGTGACTCACAGAAGGTCACCTGTCCCTTCTTTGCAATCATCAGTAACAACTCACAATCCCTCCCCGATGGTAAAGACCGCCTCTCCTTCATAATCGGCTTAGTAAGCAGCTTGGTATACTCCTCTTCAGCAGCCCTATCCAACAATCGGGGCCTCACAGCATTAATCCTCGACGAATCAGTAGCAGTCGGATTGGTGCTGCTGCTACCCATAGTTCTTGATCTCTTTGGAGCCATGCAAAATGAAAATAAGGGCTTGAGATTTTATGTTTGGTGTGTAGGAGAGAGTTTGAGAGTTGGTTGTATGTATATATAGGGTAGGCTTAGAGTTAAAAATTGATTTGGAGAGGGATTGTGGCTAACTTGTAGGAAGAAAATCGTGGGTAATGGGGATTGTGGTCTGTGGTTTTTGTTTTTATTGTTTTTCTGTTTTTTTTATAAGCTGAAAACCGATTTTTTCCAAAATTTAGGTCCGCAGGCGGTCGCCTGGCACTAGCAGGAGGGCGCCTGCTAGTACACGGCCGCTTGGTCCTAGCAGGCGGGCGCTTTCCAGGTCTCTCGAATTTTTTTTTTCTGCCACATTTTTCTGATTTTTTTGGGTTTTTGGATAAAGTACTACATTCTAAGGGTTCCTATGGTCTCATATCTTGGGTTGCCTCCCAAGAAGCATTTCTTTTACGTCATTAGATTGATGTAGAGTAATGCGATCAAATTGATAATAAAACGGTACTAACCACTTCACGGTTTGCCAAATCCCCAGAATAGTGCTTCAATCTCTGACCATTTACTTTGAATGCTTGGCCCGGATTGTTTTAAAAAAATCTCCAACGCTCCATGTGCAAACACAGTTTTGACGATAAATGGTCCAGACCACCTTGATTTCAACTTTCCTGGAAAAAGTCAGAGACGAGAGTTGAATAGAAGAACTTGTTACCCCGACACAAATGACTTGGGAGATAGCTTCTTGTCATGCCACCTTTTTACTTTTTCCTTGTATATTTTATTGTTTTTGTACGCTTGAAGTCGAAATTCAATAAGTTTATTTAACTGAAGCATTTGCTTCTTCCCAGCTACATCTAGATCAAGATTTAACTTCTTCAATGCCCAATAAGCCTTATGCTCAAGCTCCGCAGGTAAATGACATCCCTGACCATAGACAAATTGAAACGGGGATATCCCAAGTGGAGTCTTGTATGCTGTTCTATAAGCCTAAACAACTTCATCGAGCTTCAAAGACCAGTCTTTCCTTGACGGACAAATGACTTTCTCTAGAATGCGCTTGATCTCTCTATTCGACACTTCAGCTTGACGATTAGTTTGTGGATTATAGGCAGTAGAAATACGATGATTGACATTGTAGCGTTGCATCATAAAAGTGAACTTACGATTGCAGAAATGCGACCCTTCATCACTTATGATAACTCGTGGCATTCCAAACCTTGTGAATATCTGCTTATGAAGAAAACTCAATACTACCTTTGCATCATTAGTCGGCAGAGCCTTGACTTCTACCCATTTCGAGACATAATCGACTGCCAGCAAGATGTATTGATTATTGCAGGACGAGATAAATGGTCCCATGAAATCAATTCCCCAAACATCGAAGACCTCAACTTCAAGCATCACATTTAAAGACATCTCATCTAAAGACACCTCATCCTTTCTGGTAAGATTCCCAACTCTTTGGCAATGATCACACCTTAAAACGAACTGATGTGCATCCTTAAATAACGTAGGCCAGAAAAAACCTTCCTGAAGAATACGAGCTGCTGTCTTTTCACCACCATAATGTCCACCATAAACTGTGGAATGACAGTCTCGTAATATCCCCTCCGTCTTACAGAATGGGATACGTCTCCTGATGATATGGTCAGCTCCTTGTCTAAATAAATATGGTTCGTCCCACATGTACCACTTCACCTCATGCAAAAACTTCTTCTTTTGAGCCGCATTCATATTAGGAGGCATTATATTGCTAACAAGATAGTTCACAATGTCTGCGAACCATGGCTCTTCCTCTTGAATTGAGAACAACTGTTCATCAGGAAAAGATTCGTTGATCAATATCTTATCATGTGAAGTAGAATCGGGATTCTCCAATCTAGAGAGATGATCAGCTACTTGATTTTCAGTACCTTTTTGATCCTTGATCTCTAACTCAAATTTATGTAGCAAAAGCTCCCAAGGAATAAGTCTAGGCTTCGAATCCTTCTTTGAGACCAAATAGCGGATGACGACGTGATCAGTGAATACTGTCACCCTTGTCCTAAGTAGGTAAGATCGAAATTTCTTGAAACTAAAAACTATAGCCAAGAGCTCCTTCTCAGTAGTGGTGTAGTTTAGTTGAGATCCATTTAGTGTCTTACTAGTATAGTAGACCACATGAAAGATATTAGACTTTCGCTGCCCAAGAACTGCTCCCACTACATAATCACTTGCATCACACATCATCTCAAAATGTTCTCTCCAATCAGGTGTCGTAATAACTGGTGCCGTAATCAAATTCTTCTTGAGAGTCTCGAATGTTGCCAAGCATTCATCATCAAATTTAAAGGGCACATCTTTCTCGAGCAAGTTGCACAATGGCTTAGATATCTTAGAGAAGTCCTTGATAAAATGCCGATAAAAACCCACATGACCAAGAAAACTATGGATTCCTTTCACATAAATAGGTGGTGGAAGATTTTCAATGACTCCCACCTTGGCTTTATCCACCTCAAGACCCTTACTAGAGACCTTATGCCCAAGAATGATGCCTTGCTATACCATGAAGTGACATTTTTCCCAATTGAGCACCAGATTGGTTTCCACACACCTTTTGAGCACCAAACGCAGATTATTCAAGCATTCATCATACGAATGTCCAAAGACGAAGAAGTAGTCCATGAACACTTCGACATTATTTCCAATCATATCAGAGAATATTGCCATCATGCATCTCTGAAAAGTGGCAGGTGCACCACATAAGCCAAAAGAAACTCTGCGGAAAGCAAACGTGCCAAATGGACAAGTGAAAGTAGTGTTCTCTTGATCTTCTGGTGCAATGCAAATCTGATTGTAGCCAGAATAGCCATCGAGAAGACAATGAGTATTCAACCTATCAAACATCTGATCAATAAATGGAAGATGGAAGTGATCCTTCCTTGTGACTTTATTCAACTTTCGGTAATCCATGCATACCCTCTATCCTGTGACTGTTCGAGTGAGGATGAGCTCGTTCTTCTCATTTTCTACCATAGTAATAACTCCTTTCTTAGGTACACATTACACGTGGCTTACCCAAGAACTGTCAGAAATAGGAAATATGATTCCTGCATCCAGCCACTTTAGAATTTCTTTCTTCACCACTTTTTCAATAATAGGATTAAGCCTTCAGTATTGCTCAACCGTTGGCTTGCTACCTTCCTCTAGCAGAATTTTATGCATGCAGTACGAAGGGCTGATCCCTTTTATATCTGCTATAGTCCATCCGATGGCCCATTTGAATTTTCTCAGAATCCTCAAGAGCTTGTTATCATCACTACCTGAAAGGTCAGATACAATAATAACAGGTAAAGTAGATGCATCACAACCTGAAAGGTCATATATAAGTGTTCAGGCAATGGTTTAAGCTCCAAAGTAGGTGCTTCCTCAATAGATGGTTTGAGTTTTCCCTCAGCATTCTTGAGATCAGTATTACCAAGAGATTTAAATGGCATGTCTAGCTTTCGTTCCCAAGAAAAAGCATTTAGATATTATAACTGCTCAGTGCCTTCCTCATCATCACTGTCAAATTCTCCCAATAAGGCTTTTTATAAGGCATCAGACCTTAGCACATGATCAACTTCTGAAATAACTGCAGAATCGACCAAATCCATCTTGAAGCACTCCTCATCTTCAGTAGGGAATTTCATCGGATTAAACACATTGAATGTCACATCCTGATCTTGCACCCTCATAGTAAGTTCCCCTTTTTGCACATTTATCAAGGTACGACCTGTAGCCAAGAAAGGTCTTCCCAAGATTATGTGAATCTTCTTATCTTCCTCGAAATACCGAATGACAAATTCTACAAGAAAGATGAGCTTGTCCACTTTTACTAGCACATCCTCCACGATACCTCGTGGGTATGTAATCGAACGATCAGCCAATTATAGAGACATGTAGGTGGGCTTTGGATCAGGCAAATTCAGCTTTTTGAATATAGACAACGGTATCAGATTGATGCTTGCTCCCAAATCACAAAGGCACTTGTCGAATGATAACTTGCCAATGGTGCAAGGAATGGTGAAGCTACCTGGATCCTTAAGCTTTGGAGGTAACTTTTGTTGCAGCATGACATTGCACTCTTCCGTTAGAGCAACAGTATCAATATCATCCAGTTTCACCTTCCTTGAATGAATACCTTTCATGAATTTTGCATAATTAGGCATTTGCTCCAGAGGCTCAGTGAAAGGTATGTTGATGTGAAGTTTCTTGAACACCTCCAGAAACTTACCAAATTGCTTGTCCAACTTTTGTTTTTGCAATCTCTTAGGAAAAGGTGGTGGAGGATAGAGCTATTTCTCCCCTGTATTACCCTCAGGCAGAGTGTGTTCAACATTAGTCTTCCTTGGTTCCCCCTCTTTCTCCTTTTGCTTTTCTTCTTCATCTACAACTTCAGCTTCTCCATCTTTTGCTTTTTCAGCATCAGCAACTTTTCCAGACCTTAAGGTGACAACTTTGACTTGCTCTTTAGCTTCCTTCCTGCCTGGCACTTTAGTATCGCTGGGAGGTGTGCCAGGTTGACGATTGAGCAAGGCATTGGCTATTTGTCCAATTTTATTTTCCAAGGTCTTGATAGAAACAGCCTGACTTTTGCACAACAGCTTTAACTCCTCAAAATCAGCACTAGAAGGTGGAGCAACAACTCCTTGTTGAGGATATGTTTGCCTTTGAGCACATTGCTGAGGTTGCTGGAATCCAGGTGGATTAAACTGTTTACTTGCAGCTTGATGATATGGTTGCTGAACAGCATTCTGATTATTGCTCCAGCTAAAATTGGGATGATTTCTGTTATTAGGATGATAAGTAGCGGGCACAGGCTGTTGCGATCTCTGAAAATTGTTCACATACTGAACAGATTCATTAACAAGAGAACACTGATCTGTAGCATGAGAGCCTGCACAAAGCTCACATACAATAGCTATTTGATTGACTCCATAGTTGGCTAAATAATCGATCTTCATAGACAGTGCTTGGAGCTGCGCTGCAATAGCTGTAGCTGCATCAACTTTCAGAATACCTGCTACCTTCCCAGGCATCATCCTTTGAGTTGGGTTTGATACTCTTTTGCAGCCATAGTTTCAATAAGATTATAGGCTTCAGTATAGCTTTTGGCCCACAAAGCTCCTCCAGAAGCTGCATCGAGCATGGGCCTAGATTGGGCCCCCAAACCATTATAGAACCCAGTGATTACCATCCAGTCAGGCATACCATGATATGGACATTTTCTTAAAATCTCCTTATAGCACTCCCAAGCTTCGCACATAGATTCTTCTTGTTGCTGCGCAAACTGAGTATGAGCACTCCTCATAGTTGCAGTCTTGGCCATTGGATAGAACTTCACCAGAAACTTTTGTGCGAGATCTTCCCAAGTAGTGATGACCCAGCTGGTAAAGAATGTGACCATTCCTTAGCTTTGTCCCTCAGAGAGAATGGGAAAAGCCTCAGCTTGATAGCCTCATCAATAACACCATTATATTTGAAACTACTACAGATCTCGACAAAATTCCTGATATGCATGTTGGGATCTTCAGTCGCAGCACCTCTGAAAGAAACAGAATTCTGCACCATCTGAATAGTGCCCGGCTTGATTTCAAAAGTATTGGCCTGAATAGTCGGATGAATGATGCTTGACTGAATGTCATCAATTTTAGGCCGAGAAAAGTCCATAAGAGCTGGATCAACTGGAACTATATGATCACCCATTGTTACAGGTTCTTTCTTTTCACCACCTTTATCCTAATCTTCAAAAACTATCTTCTCCGAAAAGTCAACAGCTGAATCTGTCTCCTCAGCTGTATCTAGATTTCTCTTGCGGGTGCAAGAACATGTTTCCATAAACGCTCGCTAGAGTACCTGAAACACAACCGAAAGCAATAAGTAACAAGTCTTAATCAATGAATCCTAATGACCACTGATGGCAAGTACATAAACTAAACAAATTAACACCGAGTCCCCGACAATGGCGCTAAAAACTTGTTAGGCACAAATCATGCGCTAATAATTCACGCAAGTATACGCGTTCACAAGTAATATAGAATGATTTCTAGTTCGTTCCCACCGAGACTATGATTAATTATATTTAATTAACACTTACTCACCAATATATGATTACTCTTCAATGTCAAGACAATAACAATTAAGATTGATTAACTAATATCAACTATGAGAAATAAACACTTGAAAATTAATAATATTAAACACACATGAGACCATAACTTCATTACTACTTCATTCAATAGTTATTATCATTAACCTTAGCATATAATGGTGATGATATTAATCGAACAACACGAAACTGATAAATGCCAACTTTCGTTGTACGAATACCATTCTACCAAGCATCCACAATTAAGATAGAAGTTGAATAGGCATCAATTATTTTGAGACCCTATATGTCTACAGAATTTGACAGCATAATGATTTAAGCGCAAGTTATTCATTATGATTACATAGTGCAAGTAAAACGGTAAGAGTTACTAACTAATCATGCATAAAATACATGAACCTATGCTAGCATGGCAAGTTCTAAATCCCAAGATTCACTGTTGCTTCATAAGAGATTAACAGACTATCTTATATGTTCGCGACGCACATAAGACGAATAAGCACAACATATGTTAGATATCATACAATCACCACATACCAAGGTATTAAACATTTAACTAAAAAAATCCATAGTAAATCCGCTATGATCCCATGATCACGATTAGCCCATGATAGAACTCATCATCACCATAGATTCATATGAAAACCTGATAATAACACAACGATATAAACTAATAAAAATACTTATTAAAAACAGAGTACGTCACAAGAGTATTAAGGCTGAAAGAGTAAAGAAAACTAGCATCCACGGTTACAACGAATTAAAAGAATCAGAAGATAAACGTATGCTTCCTCTTCTTCGTTGTTGCATGCTAAAATGGTCTTCTTGATCTCCTCTCCTTGTTTCTTGTTGTTGAAAATGTCTCCCCAATAGGTTTATATAAGAGTCCACAAGAACCAGCGCCAACAGAAGGCGGGCGCCTGCAAGCCTTCTGGAAAAATCCAATTTTTGCTTTTGATTTTGTTGAATTCTTCGCCCAACTCCCCGAGACTAATTCCAAGTACTTCCTAAAGCTTATTTTGTTGAAATTCTCCTATCTAAACAAGTTATACCCTGAAATGCAAAAACACTCGAAAACGCGTTAAATACACAAAATACTCGGGTTAAAGACATTCAAGCCGTTATAAGACGCTCTAAGTGGTATAAAATACCACTTATCATATATAGACTATGGTTTTATTTTGTTGATTTTGAATTCTTTTGCATAAAGAAGAGAAGGATTACCAATGTAAATCGTTAATAATCATCTACGATTACCAATGTATATGAGCAACCTCTGAGACTTTGTATAGGAATTGGACCAATAAGATCCATGTGTAATAGCTCGAGAGGTCTTGAGGTAGATACCATGAATTTTACTTTGAGAGAGGCTCTAATTTGTTTACCAATTTCGCAAACTTCACAAGTATGACCTTATGATAATTTAACTTTGGTATCCCTCGTACATGGTCGTTCGTTGATATATTATTTATCAACTTCATGTTGGCATGTCCTAATCTTCGATGCCATAGCCATGTATCATCATTTATAGTGATTAGGCATACACTCACTTGCTTGCTCATGTCACATGTATACATATTCTTATTTGAAGGGAAAGTGAAGACCAACTTTACGGATTTATATAGAATTGAACAATGAGCAGTGTAGAAAATTATATTGTATTCATTGTCGCATAGTTGACTTATGAAGAGAAGATTGTACCGTAATCCGGTGACTGATGTCGGAAATTTTAACTTTATTATTACTGATATCTCCGATGCCGACAATGTTTCCTTTGCTATTATCTCCAAATGTTACATTCCCCATGGTGACCCTTTTAATGTTGTTCAAGAGTGACTTATTTTCGGTCATATGTCTTGAACACCCACTATCAAGGTACCATATGTTTTATTTCACGACAAGACAAACCTACAAAACCGATTAATTAAATTTATAGGTACCCCTTTGTCTTGAGGGTCCTGGGGTTAGTACATCATACATAACATTTGATTTTTCATGAAAGAATCTAGGCATGGTATACTTATCATTAGGCACATAAATATTTCTTGATGCATAATGCCTAGTTCGAGGTTGATAATACCTAGAGCTATCATGAAATCTGGGTGGATCATGATAAACTTCATGTATATTATTAGCATGGTAATTTGCATACATATACCTATTAAGAGGATGTTGTCTTCTAAATGCATTACCATTAACATGATATTTTATGTTTCTATTTTAAAATATGGGAGGTTGATGAGACCTTTGTTGCCTTTGATATTTATATTCCATATTCTTGTAAGGCATTCGTTTATCATCTTTTTTGTATTATTCCTTTCGAATCCATACATGCTTCCCCTTAATTTCACTATTCCTGAATTTGTAATATTGAACGGTATGTCCAATATTATTGTAATATGAACATTTATATGATGGTGATTCGGGTGAAGTCTTTATTGGTGATACAAATCTTCGAGGATTCCTTTTGGGAGAAGAATTCTTATCATATCCCAAACCTTCATAATTATATGAGGTTTTTGTATGCACCATTTGATCCAACATCTTATTTCCTTATATAAATTTTTGAATAACAATTTCAAGATATTCATTATCTTTCATTAAGGCATCAATCTTGTTGTTAAGGAATCTTTCTTGATCCTTAACTTAAGCTATGAGCTTATGATTTTCTTCTTTTAACCTTTGAGCTTCAATCGTAAGCTCATTTGTTTCTAATAGCTCTTTTTCTTTATCAAGATTGTGTTTAGAAGATGTTTGAACATTTTATTCATTTTGAATCTTTAAGTTCAATAGATCGACGTGAATTTTACATATATTATCATTTAATTGAATCTTTTCACGTACCATCTCTTCTTTTTGAAGAATTAGTTATATATTCTCCATTTCAAGATTGAGTATATTTTCTCTAAGTTTATTTACCTCAATCTTGATAAGATGATTTTGATCTTTTAGAGATGTGATCTCATTTTCATCTTGGAGTTTTAAGTCTATCATCCGAGTATACTCTTTATTTTGAGTATGATGCCTTTCTTCTATTTTCATTTTCTCGGACCAAAATAGGTGAAGCCTTCTTTCAACATCTTTATATTTATCTTCATAGTCTACTACAAGTTCAATTAAATCATGCTTATTCATATCTATAAGGGATATGTTGGATTTATCTAATAATGACTTAATTGAGATGTAGTTAGAAGTCACATCTTGATTTGTAGTGGAGACTTCCGTTGAGGTAGTTTCATCTCCGAGAGCTATTAAGCATAGATTAACCACTTCTTCACTACCTTCCAGAGCTTCTTCATCTTCACTCAAATCTCAACCATTTTCAGCCACGAGACTTCGTCCTTTTGAAAGTTTAGGATATTCTCTTTTGTAGTGACAAGGTTGTTTACATTCGAAACACACATCTTGTGTTTTCTCCGGAGGTGCATCTTTCAGTTTTGGAGGATTGTACAAGGGATGATTATTAGAGATATTGGCATTACTATAAGTATTCATATTTTGATTGCCTTTGCCTTTGTTGTAGCTCGTTGACGGAAAATTACTCTTGTAGTTGAAGAATAATTTTGAGAGTAATTTGGCCTTCCGTTAGAGTTAAATACTCTTTATTGATTATTTGATTTAAGGTAGCCTTTCTGTATCTTTGAGCTTTTCTTTGAAGCACACGATAAACTTGTCTCGTAAATAAAGCAATTTCACTTTCATCGAGATCTTAGAGTTCTTCATTCAACTCCTCGTCGTTGTCATTTTTATATATCAATATGGCCTTTAAAATCATGTTTTTCTTTATATCATCCACTTTTGGAGTTACCTTTTCCGGAATATTATCTTCCTCGTAAGCACGAAGATTTTTGAATAGGTTATCAATCTTATACTCATTTAGATTGTGCATCTCTTTTATAGTAGTAACTTTAACTTTCCAACTTGGAGGTAGGGATTTGAGCACTCTTCTATTTTTTTCATTTTTAATATAATTATTTCCAAGTTGAGATAATTCATCGATAATACGAATAAATCTTGTTTCCATATCGATAAAATTTTCTACTTCTTGGAGTTTAAAGTTCTCATATTCTTGGATCAATGTTTTCATCCAAGAATCTTTTATATCACTGGTTCTTTCATATGTTACCACTAATTTATTCCACATTTCTTGTGATGACTTGCAATTATTTACTTCGTTATAATTGTTTTCTGCAAGTGCACTTATGAGAACCATTTCCGCCTAGGAGACTATATTCATTGAAGATTCTTCCTCTAGATTATATTCACTAACCTTCTTTTTTACGATGATGTCATCGACAGTTTTAATAAGAATGCGAACACCATATTCGATAGCCATCCAAAATTTGACTCCTTGAGATCTAGCATAGATGCGAAACCTCATTTTCCATGTTGCAAAGTTAGTGCCATCAAATAGAGGAGGTCGTGAGCTTGACAATGCTTCTCCACAACCAATGGGATTAATATACGCCATTTAGGATCACTTTTTTTTCCTGTAAATCTACAAATCACTTAACAAACAGGTTAAAAAGCACTGCTCTAATACCAATTGTAAGGTCCCGTAAAAGGGCTATATTAATCTAGAAGGGGGTTGAATAGCTTAATTACCAATTTAAAAATTATTCTGGCATTTTGAAATATTTTATCCCTTTTTAAAACATTATCGAGTAGTTATGCATTTTATACGTGCGGAAAATAAAGTGCAAGGAAAGAAAATACCACATGATGATATTATCCTGCTTCGCGAAGGCGCAACCTCTAATAGATTCTCTGATCCATACGTTCAGTCCCCGAGCTCCTCTCCCAGACTTGGGATTTTCCCTTATAATAAACTCGCTCCTTTAATAGGCGAAGAAGCCTTTACACCCTTACAAATATTTGTCTTGGTGCATAACATAAGGGTTACCACCTCAAAATAAATGTAATACCTACAAAACTTATCTTCAAAGTTGATGTAGAACCCTTGTGTGGACTGGGCTTCCTTATCTTTTGTCGGTCTTGGATCTTAGTGATCCGGTCTTGAGTCTTTCCTCTTCTTCACAGTGTAAATACTACTAACTCCCCATTAGTACGTATAGGACTTGGGTCTTAGAACGAGAATCACCTCACGTCACTTCACCTCACTACAAAACTAATAAGACAATCCATAAAATAAAATGTATAGAGAAAAGATGGGTTGAACTAGTATGTTACGATACTAGCCCAAAAGATAATGTAATATTCAAATAGGAATATTAAATATCGACTATATATTCTTGACTTGAGATATAGAATAATATGTCAAATATACTTTCGATTACTCCATCTTTATAGATAATGTATATCGGAGTAATACAAGAAGTGTTTTCTATATATATATTAGCAATATGGCTTATGACTTCTTTAGTATTCTTCTTCATTCGATTATATATTTATAGATCGAAGAATACTTTAGTTACAATCTCGGAATTGTAACTTATCATTTTTAAGCTCGTTCGCTTAAGGATTTTAGTATACTTGTATTTTGACAATTATAGAGCCAAAGAATACTTTTAACTTTGTGTATAATTTATAGGTTCTATATAAGCCAAGATCGAGATAAAAGAAGTGAAAGTAATTGGCTTTGGATTTGTGCTTTTGAAGTTTAGGTGGATGATTACGAAGTTTACTATTTATCAATTTATAATCCCATGGAACACTGAAGATGTTAGTGGGGATTATACGATACTTTTCGTCATGATTCTATATACACGAACTATGCGTTGGTCAAGATCCAATTAAATGAAGTGCAAGTAATTAGCCAACTCGTGTGATTAAATCCACATTTGAAGCTTAGACGAATGATTACAAAGTTTATTATTTATCGATTTATAATCCTATGGAACACTAAAGATGTTAATGGGGATTATACGATACTTTTCGTAATGATACTATATACACGAACTATGCGTTGGCCAAGATCCAAATAAATGAAGTCCAAGTAATTGGCTTTGGATTTGTGCTTTTGAAGTTTAGGTGAATGATTAGGAATATTACTATATATCAATTTATAATCCCACGGAACACTGAAGATGTTAGTGGGGATTATACGATAATTTTCGTAATGATTCTATATACTCGAACTATGCGTTGGCCAATATCCAAATAAATGAAGTGTAAGTAATTGGCCAACTCGTGTGATTAAATCCACCTTTGAAGCTTAGACGGATGATTACGAAGTTTACTATTTATCGATTTATAATCTGACGGAACACTGAAGATGTTATTTGGGATTATATGATACTTTTCGTAATGATATTATATACACGAACTATGCGTTAGCCAAGATCCAAATAAATGAAGTGCAAGTAATTGGCCAACTCATGTGATTGAACCCGTCTTTAATATTTTACAAAATTACGAAGCTTACTATTGATCGATATATAATCCCACGAAACACTAAAGATGTTAGTGAGGATCATACGATACTTTTCGTAATTATTTCTATATTCATGAAATATGTTGGCCAAGATCGAGATAAATAAAGTGCAAGTAATTGGCCAACTCGCGACGTTTGTCAAATATGAAATCTCACTTGTGAGGAGTTATAGAGATTTATGAAATCTCACTCGTGAGGAGTTATAGAGATTTAAGTACTTGTATTTTATAGATCTTCTTCTTTTAAAGATTCGTTTCGAAGATCAAGCTTATTCGAATTCCGAGTTCGAATATTTGATCTTTTTTCCTTGAGAACCTTCTTTATAGGAGATCTAGTATTAGAGCTTGAGATGAAGTAGAGAAATTAATTACAAAGCTCAAATAAAAGAAACTCAAATACGAAGCTAAAAATTACACTTTTGGAAAAAGGTCGGAAAAGTTCTCCAGAAAAATTCGTCGGAGGCTCGGCCGGATTTTAGCACTTTGGTCGAACTTGGGCAGCCCTTCAGGAGTCTGGAGAGTGGCAGTGGATGAGCTCACTTGGTGGGATGAAGCTTGGTTGGGCGAAGCTAAGCTTGTATATAAAAAACCTTTTATATATGTAAGTATATAGAAGAGAGAGAAGGTTTTTGAGAAGAAGTGTATTCATAGAATTTGAAAGAGATGAAGAGAGGAACTTCTTGAAAAAATTCCAGAAACTTTGTGGCTCTTTAGCTTGGAGAAAATGGGTGGGGGTGGGGGTTTCTTTATATGAAAAGTTAGGTGGATTGAATGGTGGAGATTTGAGGAAAATGGATGGTGGATGTTGTATGTCACATGAATTGATGACATGGCAAGTAGGTTGTGTTTCTTTGACATAGCCATATAAGACAAACAACTTTATGAATTCAAAAACTCAACTGATATGCTTGAATAAATATATATTTTCCTTTTCTTTTAATCATTGTTTAATCATTTTAATTAAGTATTAAGCACCATTAAATATGACCACCCTAAAAACTAATAAATAAATATCATAAAATACTATAATTACTTAAATATTATAAAATGATGTCCTGCAAGTTTTGGTCAATTTTGGTCAATGGTAACTAGGTCAAACGTGGTTAACTATGGGACCAACTGCCTCGAAATTTGTGTCTGGACAAAAATTATCGAAATGTTATGAAATTTTTACCATGCATAGAAAATATAATTTGAATGATCCATACCAAATTTAAAGTCATTCTAGTAAGTAGAAGTATGTTATATAAAATATATACTGTTCAATCAGCCCTTTCCTCTAAAAAAAATACCATTGGTCTTGAAATAAAATATATGGATCTTTTGACCAAAGTTTTGAATTGAATAAATACTTAAAATATATTTCCTAACATGTAAAATATATTTGGATGGTAGGAAATATTTTTGAGTATTTTTGAATAATTTTCTTCGAGAAATGCTGATTTTACGAAATGAGAGAAAATTACTTCAAGTATACATGAAATGGGTTATAAAAATGGATATTAATATTTCAATCATGAATATTAATAAAATTTGAATCAAAATTCTTTTTATGAATGTAAAAATATATTTTAGAGCGAAGAGTAAAATATTTTTTATATAGCACGAGTCTTCTAAGGAATATCTCTAATATATTCCTTTTTCGAGCTTGTTGTCTTATTGATGTTGCAATTGAGATCTAAGAAATATCATGTCTTGATATTTCTTCTTTGATCATATTGCCTTAGAGATATATTCCATAACGATATAATTTTGATGTTTCGAAATAGTAGAATATCTCTTTTATATACTTGAAAAAAATTTTGCTAGTTTGACTATTTTGACTTGATTTGGATCAGTTAAATTCATGTCCTAATGGAGAGGATCTACGTGTATTTAAATTTTATGTTTAATTTTACAAATACCAAAATAAATAATATATCGAAGATATCCTTTCAAGTGTGAGCTTCCCCTTGGTGTATGCATGAGTTTAAAAATATTTTTGCACATACAGTTTGTGGGACTTAGCTTGATTCCTCTCTTAGTATAATTCCTGTAAAAACTTTGTTAGATTTATCATATATATGGAAGCACAATGTTTTAGCTAGCAACATATAAGTTTTTGAAAAATTTGGAGGGGTCTAACTTCTCTTCCTCTTTTGTTTGGAAGATATCCAAAAAGTAGTAACAATTTTATCAGGGTAAAACATTATATGTGGGGCATGTAATGATATTCAAGTAATTTAGTTAAACATGCAATTTCAAATTGTTTCTTCCCCTTTTTTTACTACATTTGATGGCTAGAAGTTATATGTTACTTGTGAATTTTTAGTAGCATGAGTTGATGAAAAGTAGTTTGTATCTTAAGAGATATATGGTTCATGCATACTATTCAAATTTTTCTACAATTAACCATGGCAATATGCTTCTTTTAAGTGCACATAGTATTTGAAGAAAATGAATTTCATTTGTAGTTTATATTTAAAAATACAATGTGTTTAACCTTTCTGTTTGGATCCAAAAAATACTATCATATATGAGGTATAGATTTTTGATCTTGTTTAAGCATACTATGACAGTGTATATAACGCCTTTGTGTTTGAAAATCATGGTAAATATTTCTAATTTATGTGTGTTTTATATGGCCTTGTTGCATGCATTTTTTTTCAAGATTGAGCAATTGACACCTGTTTATTTGATTTCTTGTAAGTACATACAAGTTAGTGTAGGTATGTTAAGTACACTTGTAGAATATCGACTTGAGTTATAATATTCAATCCTAACACAATCTAATTTAAGGATCAGCCAATAGTATATGTCAAAGGACCTAATACATTCTATGCCAGTGCTTTTTATCAAAAAAAAAATAGTTTACATGAGTTTGCACTAATACTTTCTAGTGATACACTTTAAATGTATAAATAGAGTTCCAAATACTACCATAATGAAAACAAGGATTCTGTGGTTTATATCTAACTGTTCTATTCCTAAACTCAGATTTGGAAGGAACATCATTTATCTCTTTATTCTTCCTACAAAAATTAGGAAGATGATTAGTGCTACCACAGTTTGAACATGTCTTTCGAGGTCCATTATGAGTAGTTACACAATTTTCATTCTTATTAACGTCTTCCTTGCCATTCCTATTTTTCCTAGGTCTTTTCTTCTTATCTTTCATGTGTAAGTCCTTCAGCTTTTGCTTAAGCTGTTTCTGAGTCACTGAACCAATATTACTGATTTTGTGTGAACCTGTTCACTCTTATCAGTGATTAAGTTTGATTTAGGTGCTGAGGTTGTACCTTCCTCATGGATTGAATTGAGAGTATTAGCACTTGGATTATACTTAATGGTCTTTATTTGAACCTTGTTCATTTTGACCTTGCTATTAGTTTTTATTGGTTCTGTTTTCTCAGTTTCTTTTCCAATTTTCTTATCAGAATTAGATCTAGCATAATATCCTAATCCTGATCCCCAACAGCCATTCTCTAAAATTTCCTGAGTTGTCTTTCCTAAGTTAGTCCAAAGTTTAATAACTTCTCTTTCTGTATCTAACTTCTTCTCTAGATAAGGATGTTTTTCTAACAGTTTTTCTTTAACATAAACATTATTATCTCTTTCTTTTTGAATTTCTAGCATTAAAAGCAACTCAATTTCTAGGTGATCATTCCTTTTCTTTAACTCAGAGTTTTCACTCTTGATTCTATTATTCTCTAAGGTTTGATCCCTATAACTAACATGTAAAGTCTTAAGAAATAATTGTAATTCATAGATATCATTAGTATTAAAAGCAAGAATAGTCTGAGGTACCTTTAATTTAGAATTTTCAGCCTCATCATCAGCATTTTCCATGAGAGCATAATTGACTCCATCATCTGAATCTGATGAATCATCCCAGTTTCTCTTCTTTCAGATCAAGGCTTGTTTCTTCTCAGCTCTGGGTTTTCTGCAGTCAGCTGCAAAATGTCCAAATCCATCACAGTTGAAACATCTCTATTTTGATTTATCTAGTTTTCTAGATCTTGATTCCTTCCAATTAATATTTTTTATGTTGTTCCTCTTATCAGAGTTTGAGGAACTGGAATCTTTTCTGGAAAATCTTCTCCCTTTCTTAAAGTTCTTGTAGACCATCTTCTTGAAGTTTTTAACCAGTTGGGAAGCCATTTGATCCATGTCTTCATTTGTTGTTATGATCACTATCAGTATCTGATTCTTTATCAGTATTTGAGTCATCATCAGAATTTGATGATTCAGTATCTGACTTTGCAATCATGGCTTTTCCTTTAGAGTAGCGTTTCCTACTAACTTTCTCCTTTGGCTTTTTTTCAACCTTGAGTGCAACTGGTCTAGATTTTGATCATTTCCTCTTGCTTCCTTGCCCCATCTCTAGTTCATGAGTTTTTAGAACTTCATAGATCTCGTCTAGAGGTGTGTTATCAAGTTGATAGTTACCCCTTTTTTTTTTGACAAACAAGAAATATTTCAATAATTCTGGAAATCAAGCTTCAAGGCAACATCAAATCGGCTAGGAACAGAATTCCTGTCGAAAACTCGATCTGGATATAAATATGACTCTCTAACTGAAGCATGAGCCGCCATATTAGCCAGACATTTCACAAAATACAACTCAACCGTGTTTAAATCCTTAAAAACTCGATGACAATGCATCACTACATGTCCAAACGGAGACACCATCTGCACTCAACTGCAAATGGCCTGAACAACAACCAAACAATATACTATGCTTCCATCCTTGCATTTGAATATAACTAAGAGCTTCTTTTATATCTAGAGCTTCTGCCAACTCCGGAGGAAACAAGCTATGCACACAAACTGATTTTGCAGAAATCATTTCGCTAGAAGATCCTCGAGCTATCATACCAAAACCTGTAGCATTATACTCATCAAAAGTAACAACATCCACCGATATATTAACTTTAGCCTCCTGTGGTTTAACCCAAGTACAAGCATCATCCCCCTCAACAGTATTGGGAAATCTAGTGCATAATAACTCTCTTTGGGAAAATCTCCATTGTGTATAATATTGCCTAGCATTTTTTATCACTACATAAGCACGAGTATACTTGTTGTTCCAAACTAACTCGTTTCTGGCCTTCCAAATTGCCCAACTGATGGTAAGCTATTTCTGCATATTTGTCTTTATCTTCATTTAACAAAACTCTTTCCCACCATTGGTACAACTTTTCCCCTTCACCCCAACCCATATCACACCTGCTCATATGCCAGCAATACACTTCAAAAGGACACCTGACTATAGTGTGGTAAATCGACTCGTCTACAGAATGACTAACTGGACAAGTACTTTGCACATTCACCCTTTTTCGTTGAAGCATCACCATCGTAGGAAGACAGAATGATAATGATCACCACACAAAGTTCGGAACCTTAGGAGGAGCCTTCAGCTGCCAAATCTTCCTCCAGAAACTGCTATTATCCCTTTGTCTCCAAATTTCTTTATGGTCCTGCAACAATCTTTATGCACTGCGAACTGAATAATGTCCAGAAGCTCCTTGTACCAGTATAGACTATCAGCCTCGTTACTCTCAGCAATTGGGATATTTCTAATACAACACTGATCTCGTGCATTAAAAAGGTCATTGAGAATCTCTTCATCCCAACTTCTACCATCCATAAACATAAGAGACGAAGCCTTATTGTCCAGCACAGTAGGAGAGTTCGACGTAATATAAGGATTCTTCTCATCCAATAACCAAGTCTGGCCAATGATATTAATCTCAGAGCCTGATCCAACTCTCCATCGAACACCTTCCGCCACAACCTTTTTCGCCTCCATAATGCTTCTCCATATGAAACTGGGATTATTACCCAACGAAGCTTCTAAAAAAATGACAATTAGGTAAGTATTTAGCTTTGTACACCTTCGTGGCGAAACTATTAGGATTAGTCATGAACCTCCACCTCTGTTTACCCAACATGGCCAAATTAAAGTCTCTAAAATCACGAAAGCCCATACCACGTGAAGACTTGTATCTTGATAACCTATCCCAACTCATCCAATGAATAACTTTCGAATCACTCCCTTTAGAGTTCCACCAGAATTTTGAAATTATACGCTTTATATCCTTTGTAATCTCGAGAGGTAGAAGAAATACGCTCATAGCGTATGTGGGAAGAGTTTGCGCCACTGACTTAATAAGAACCTCTTTACCACCTTGAGACACTAATATGCCATCCCAATTCAAAATTATGTTCTTGACCTTATCTTTCAAATACCCTAATATTTGCATTTTATTTCTATTCATCATATTAGGGAGCCCCAAATATTTACTATCTTCCCCTGCCTCCTCCATATGTAACACACCTGGCATAAGATCGAAGATATTGCCAAATTGACCTTGGCCCGAGGCATTCTCAAACAACTGAAGCAGCTGAAGTAGTCGATTAGCTTCCTCCTCATAAGCTCGGAAATAGAGGTAGCTATCATCCGCAAAAAAACATATAGGAAATACTAGGAGCTTGTCTACAAATTTTAATCCCTTGAATCCACTTTTGCTGCTCATACCTTCGAATTAGTGGAGAAAGTCCTTCAACACACGTAATAACAGGTAAGGGGATAAATGATCACCTTGCCTGATCCCTCTACTAGGAAAAATTGGCCCTATCTCCTTCCTAGCATACGTATATTATACGTAACTGAACGAACACGTTGCATTATTAAATAAACCCACAAGTCATTGTAGCCCATTTTTAAGAGAACAACTTCCAAATATCCCCATTCAATTCTATCGTATTCCTTACTCATGTCAATCTTCAGCGCCATACTCCCTCCTTTACCCCTACGCTTCCTCTTCAAATAATACATGACCTGATACGAAACCATTACATTATCATAAATGAGTCGACCTTGCATAAAACCACTTTGATTAGGCGAGATAACTGACTCCAAAGTATCTTTCAATCGATTCGCTAACACCTTCGTTATGATTTTGATCAAGAGATTACAAAGATATATAGGGCGTAAATCTGTGATCAAATCCGGATTTTCTTTTTTGGAATCAGTACAATTTTGGTAGAATTTAAACCAACATTCAACTCTCTATCTCTGAAAAACTTCTTCACTAAATCCATTATATCAGAACCCACTGTACGCCAATGTCGTTGGAAAAAAACAGGTGCCATTCGGTCAGGTCCGGGGGACTGGCCGGATGCATATGAAATAACGCCTGTTTAACCTCCGCTGCCTCAATAGGTTTCAGTAACTCCTCATTTTACGCACCTGAAATTGTTCTAGAGATAAAGTCAATAACCTTATGCCAATTTGGTTCCGAGGCAGTGAATAAATTTTCAAAATAACTGAAAACAAACTCATTCAACCCCGACTCCCAGTCACACCATTGGCCATCATCCTTCAGCAACTTATGAATTTGATTATTTCTTCTCCGTTTTGACGGTGAAGCGTGAAAGTACTTACTATTTTTATCCCCAGCCTGCAGCCATAACTGTTTAGCACGTTGGCGCCAAAACACTTCCCTTTGGTTCAAGATAAAAATTAGACTCTTCTTAGCCTCAGCAAATCGCTTCTTCGAATCTGTATCCCTTCCCCCATGGTACCTCCTCATATCTGACTTACATCTCTTAATTCGGCCAAAAAAATCCCCCGTGATATCCTTCCCCCGTGCACCCAGCTTATCAGAACAGGCCTGAATTTTCTGCTGGATATTCAAAGTGACATTCCCATTCCAACCATTTTTAACAATCTGTTCGCACATCGGTTCCATTAGCTAGGCATTCTCAAACCTGAAACGAAACCTATTTTCAACTGGAATATTCATATGAGGAACCAGTAAAATTGGACTGTGATCAGACCCCGCCCCTTCGAGAGTATATAACTTGGCCATAGGAAACTTTGGCAACCTAACGCCATTGGTCAAAGCTCTATCGAGTTGAATTTCCATCCACCCCTCCGTGTCACGACCTCTTTCAAAAGTAAACTGGTGTCACACAATACTCATGTCTATCAAACCAACATAAAAAATAACATCATTAAAACCATCAATTAGACTGTGAGGGTATGCAGCCCCTCAATTCTTATCTTCTTCAGACATGACGTTATTTAGATCACCAATCACGCACTATGGGAGATTTGCATCTCGTGATAAATTCCTCAGTAAGTCCCACATTTTCCACCTTTGAGCTCTATCAGGCTCACCATAAATCCCTGTAAGACGCCAAGATCCCAAACCATCGACACAAACATTAGCATCTATATAGTTTCAAGAAAAATTACGAACCACTGCCTGGCTTCCTTCTTTCGAAAACAAAGTTAAACCCAAACTCCTATCTGAAGGTTCCACTACAAACATACCTTCATATCCGAACTTAGCTTGAAACCATTCCATCTTTTGTTTACGAGCAATCATTTCACAAAGAAAAATAAAAATGAGCTTTTCATAATGGACAACATCGATTAGGAACTGAACACTACCAGAGAGCCCCACCCCTCTGCAGTTCTAGCTTAGGGTACTCATAATGACTAGAGGGGCTGCATAGCAACATCCGCGATTAACAAATTTTTTAGATCATGGTTTAAGTTACTGAGCTCCTCTGTCATCTCATCATTTTCTTGTGCCTGGCTAATTTTAGGTCCATCTATTATGGGCTCCTCCAGCCTTCTTCTTTTTTGATCCACAAAAAATAGTCAATCAGTTTAATTTAAAATAACATTTCCCCTGTATTAATATTATTTAAAACCAAATCAGACTTACTAATTATGTTTTGAACTCCCGAGTCCCCGCCCACACCAAGATTCACGCTCACCCTTTCCTTATCCACAACCATTTTTTGTTGTACTTCAATCCCTGAATTTTTGGGATCACGTGTAACTGTCACATTAATATCGGCCTCTCCTGACGTATTGTTTCCTGTCTTATCCTCCGCCGGAAAATTCATCGAAATACCGCCTCCATGTCTCAACCATTTCGCTCCAATAGTATGGTTTTTTCTACTTAGCTCAACACACATCCATACCCCATAAGGTCTCACTATCTGATCAGTAGGTGTATCAAAGATACACTCACATAATTTCTCCCCATGGCTAATCATGCCATATATAAAACAAAAGATAGGAACCCCCTCAAACTTAAAATTTACCCAACACCAATTTGTTTCACTCTTCTTCAGTTTCATAAGTTGTTTCAGAAGTTTTTCCAACTTAATAGCAACTCTAACTCGAAGATAATCTCACCAAACACCCACAAAATTGTTCTTATCATACTCAATGAACGCACCAATGTAATTTCCTATATCTGTTACATTATCTGGATCCAAAAAACCAGTTATGATATAATATTTTGGTCATATCACTGTAGCAACTGAAATCTTATTTGTGTAAACAAAAGAAAAATAAATCTGATTCTAAGTTGTGAAGCGAAGAAGAAAGATGTGGATAAATGGAACGGTGAAAGAAAGGGAGAAAAAACAACGATATAAAATTCCATCCAATATGTAAGGTTGATAAGTTATCTCATAAAAAATAAAAAAGCAATGTAATGAAGCATCAAGTAATATGGATTCATAAAAAAAATGAATCAGTTCATAGAACAAAAAATAAGAGCTTCGAGCCAATAAAGACGAAGAAAATTGGCTCAATAAAAAATTTCATTTTGAGCTCCGTTGTAGAAATCAGACCTAACCATTAAGTAAGAAGCGATGGTAACGATGGAACCTATGAATCCAAATCTATTGAAAACAGACTCATTGAACAGGATGGCAAAACAAACCCGAGACTAATTCCTTCATTTATTGGGAAAATAAAAGTCATGAGTTAACCCTACAACTAAAATAGTGACGAAAAGAGTCAATATTCGACCGTGAAAACTTTATCTTCTTCTTCTCCGTTGTAGAAATGAATATTCGTCAGAACTTAAAAAAGAATATGATATTTAAAAATATAAATTTAAAAATATAAATATTAAAATGCTTAGTTAGCTAAAAAAGAAAGATATACAGATGAAAAATAGACATTTTGAAAATTTTCTTTTTCGCGAGGAGCTGGATGAGAAGAAACTCTCATGTCCAGTTCTGTAGTAGAGATGGAATTCAGAACCAACCATCAACTATAATCCCAAAAGAACCAGATTCCATAAACAACATAGAGGAAGAATAAAGGGAAAATCTTAGTGGTAATCATATTTCTTTCGGTAAATATGATCTTCGGGCACTTGAACCTGTTTGGATCACGTCTAGACAAATAGAAGCAGGTCGACGAGCAATGAAACGAAATGCATGCCACGGTGGAAATATATGGGTACGTATATTTCCAGACAAACCGGTTACAATAAGACCCGCAGAAACACGTATGGGTTAGGGGAAAGGATCCCCTGAATATTGGGTAGCTGTTGTTAAACCAGGTCGAATGCTTTATGAAATAGGTAGAGTAACAGAAAATATAGCCAGAAGGGAGGTTTCAATAGCATCGTCCAAAATGCCTATACGAACTCAATTCATTATTTCGGGATAAAAAGAATCAAAAGAATAGTTTTGTCATAGATCTCAATTAAGGACTCACTGTCTCTTGAGTCAAAGTGCTCATATTCTTCAGTACGTACTGTCCTCCTGTTCTTCTTGATAGCATTTGTACCTTGACACTTTACCTCAAAAGCATCCCATATCTCTTTTGTTGTCTTACATCCAATAACTCTGTTGGATATAACACTATCAAGACTAATGTGCAAAATGTGTCTGACCTTTGCATCCTTCATAATAGATGAGAGATCTTCAGGAGTATAGTCCTTCCTGTCTTTGTCTATCATCTTCTCTGGTTCTCCTGCAACAGAAACAACTAGCTTCATTGGTTTATGAGGACCATCATAACTCCTGTTTAGATATTCAGGATCTATGGCTTCCAAACACATGGTCATCCTAACTTTCCAGATGGGATATTCATGTATCTTCAGGATTGACACCTTGATTGCGTCATACCTACTCATGTTGCTGCTCATCTGTGATGTGGCTGGGGTTGGCGTTTTGGGATTATGTCGTTCTTCTTCTTTGTTTGCCATTGTAGATTGATTTTCAGATCTTAAACTGTTTATATATTAACAGCAAGCTCTGATACCAATTGTTAGTCCCTTAATTAACTGTAGACGGGGGGTGAATATAATTAATACAATCAATTTGACAAAGCTTCAACAGAATCAATAGTTTTTATATTAACAGATAAAAACTGATTACAAACGTACTCTCTCGAAAGGATGAACAAATATCCTTGAGAGCTGCTAGGTTATGCAAAAGATAAAACAATGTTCTCAATGCTTATAGCATGAACCTAATATGTGCTTTATATAGAGAACAACTGAACAATGTATAAGGAATCCTATTCTGTTAACAAGGAAACCTAATACAATGCTTTTGAGATAAATTCCTTCACCTCCTTGAGTTCATGTTTCCTTTTCCTTATCGAAGATCAACTAATGTGACAAATATTGATTACATCATCCGTTGATATCATTATCCGTTGATATCATCATCCGTTGATATCATCATCAGTTGATATAAGTTCTGATGTGAACTTCTGATAGTTTATGATGATATTATCAATTGCTCCTAACAAGAGTTATCATTGGCCCTAGAAGGAAGGGCGAACCTCCGGTTTAGTAGTGTCGTTTCCAGTCATGCTATTCTACCCCAAGAATCGGAAAGATTTACACCCCAGTAAGGTTAACACCTCCACTTTCTTTTAAACTTTCTTTTTGTACCGATCATACCTTAAGACTATACGCATCATTACATTTGTGGTATTTTCGCCTATTTTATTCTGGAAAATGGCCACAAGGAAGAGTAAGACAGCAATATCGGGAATGGTTCAACCCACAGTCATCCCGCCCAGGGATGGAGAGATGGAAGAGATAGAAGAGGAGCCCCCCATAACTCGCGCTTCGTCTCAGCTCCAGCTAGGAGACTAGAGAATAACTATCGACAAAGCATCTCGTAAATATGTTGAGACTTCTGCAAACCTTTGGGGAAGCATGACCCCGGAACAGATTCAGACAGTTGTGAGCCTGTGGAAAGAAAGGAACCACTGGGAGCCCGAAACCCGCCCAGGGGATCAGGAAGAGCATTCCGGTGAATATTGAGGCTCGATTCTAGACCAAATTGCCAAAAACCTGAAAAGGTCACAAGAGGATGCCCGGGATGAAATTAAAAGGGCCTCGCTCCAGGACCATATTCGAAAGGAAGAAGAAGCCCAGGCGAAAGTTAACATTGAAAATAGTGTCCAAGAAGAGGAGCCAAAGATGTAAAGAAAGACATGCAGGGTTCATGTCTCCTCAGATTTTGAGCTAGAAAAAGAATCTAAACATGAGTAGATGGCCCAGGCTCTCCATGACCTCAAGAGAAAGGTCGAGGAGGCCATGGAAGTTGGAGCAGCAACCACCCCCTTCATCAGAAGACTGGGGTCCACTCCCAGGGAATCTGGCCTTAAACATTTCAACTTTGACTCATTCGATGGGCTCGTGGACCCCAAAGAGCACATAAACTACTTTGAGCATATCTCAAATATCTATGATTACAATGACCTCATAAGATGTCGTTTCTTTGCATCCACACTGAAGGGAGAGGCTCAAAAATGGTTCCGCAGAATCTCTGCCGTACCATCGATTCGTGGAAGGATTTCCGAGAGATATTTTTAAAAAGGTTCCAGGCTAACCGCATGGACGAACTGTAGATGTGCCACTTGGAAACTATCCAGCAAAGGAGCAAAGAGACGCTCCCCGAGTTTATCAAAAGGTTTCAAGAGGCGGTCAACCAACTCTCCAACCTGGAAGAAAAAGAGGCCGTCAATATTTTTTGGAGAAACCACTACCCGGTCTCTTGCGAGGGCTATGTCAAGGACCTAATCCACAGAGAACCCAAAAGCCTTACCTCAGCCTATGCACTAACCTCAAAATTTATCAAAGAAAACGATTTCCTCACGTATATGAGAATGAACAGAAGAATCAGTGACGATAAGGAGTCCCCGGAATGACCCTCGTCGCACAGAAAAGGTAAGAGGTTCAAACAGATAGATAGTCCAACTACTTCCAGTAGTCCCAGGTAACCCCACCCTGGGACAACTATTTTAGACCCTAGAGAAATGAGAGAAGCCAAGGCCCAAGAAGGAGCCCAAGCCAGACCCCCGGAGTTTGGTAACGCCTTCATTTGTGCGTTTGATTTTGAAGAACGTAACGTTTAATTAGGGTTTTCTCTGTATTTTACTGGTTTTTACTGTTTGACTATGAATATATGAGTAAAATGAAATAAGAAAAAAGCTATTTATATTTATGGAATATTGGTTCGTATTGGATCGTTAAATTAGTTACGTAGCCGCTAAGTTACTGCAAAAATGATCCAATTTAATACCCGTATTGGATAATTATCCCAACCGGGATTCTTTTATAAATACTTTATATGACAATAATGAAATAATATCCCGTCTTTCGAGAATACGGGTTTTGTTGATTTATCGAAATGATTATCGTATCAAAAATCTTGTGCCAGGACGCGTATGAGTCAAACCGTACTCCGGATTGAAAAAGTCAAAACACGAAAAATGTCTGGAATTATCAAATTAGGTTAGGTAAGAGTTTTTAGAAGAGTTTCGGGTTGTTAAAACATAAAAATGGTTGAAGTTGGACGATTCCCGGCTTTATAAAATAGTTTTGTAATTATTCAGAATATAACTAATAAATTCATAAATCAATATAAAATTATATAACACTCTAAAAATTACCAGAAAAATACCTTAATTATCTATATTTTATTATGGACATAATAAAATTAACATACCTATACTTTATCACATATAAATATCCACAAATCAACACCAATCATCAGATAATTTACCCAAGAATCACAAAATAATCACATAATAATCATTTATTAATAAAAATAATTACACGCTATGTCCCGGATATTACAGCAAAAAACTGAGCCCGATAACAGGAAGAAGGCAATGACCCTACCCAAGCGACAAAGCTGAAAGAAGCATCGAGAGCACCTCAGTAAAAGGCCGAAGCTGGATGTCAACATGATAGAAGATTCGGGGTACATCGTAACCAACGCGGATGCCCGGATACAGAAATTCATAGAAGTAAAAGAAAAGACCAAGGTTGAACCTCTTGCACAGACTGTAGAGATAGAGTTGGAACCCGGGAACGCCACCCGAAAATTGAAGGTCGGAAAGGGCCTAGAATCAACGTTCCAACAAGAGCTCACAGAGCTGCTAAAAAAGTATGCCGACGTGTTTGTATGGGCACCGGAGGATATGCCCGGATTGACCAATCAGTTATGATGCACAGTTTGAACGTAGATCCGAAAAAGAAATCAATCAAACAGAAGCGAAGAAACTTCGCCCCAGAGCGACAATAAGCCATTGACGAGGAAGTCGAGAAATTACTCAGAGCCCATATCATTTGCGAAATCAAGTCCCCGGACTGGCTCACAAATGTTGTTTTGGTCAAGAAGCCAAGCGGGAAGTGGAAAATATGCGTCGACTATACAAGCCTCAACTCCGCATGCCCAAAAGACTCTTACCCACTCCCCAATATTGACCTGTTGATCGACACAACCTCCTGACACACTATGTTGACATTTATGGATGCATTTTCGGGATTCAATCAAGTACGCATGAATCCGGAGGACATCGCTAAAATAGCCTTCATCACCCACCGGGTGGTCTACACCCTTATCATGATGCCTTTCGGACTCATCAACGCTGGAACCACCTACCAGAAGATGATGAACATTATCTTCAAGGACCAACTGGGATGCATCATGGAGTCTTACATTGACGACATGATCTCTAAGTTGATCTTGGCCCAAGACCACATAAAGGATCTCAGGGAGTGCTTCGACAATCTGCGCAAGTACAAAATGAAGCTCAACCCGGAGAAGTGTGCATTTGGAGTCCCCTCAGGAAAATTCCTTGGTTTCCTGGTCAGCGAGAGAGGGGTCGAGGAAAACCCCGAGAAAATAAATGCTATAATGGAAATAAAGATACCCCGCACTCATAAGAATATTCAAAAATTGGCAGGGTACCTCGCAGCCCTTCGCGGGTTTATCCCAAAGCTTGAAGAAAGATGTATCTCATTTTTTAAACTGCTGAAAGGTGCTCGGAACAAGAAGTTGATAGATTGGACCCCGGAGTGCAATACAGCCTTAGAAAAAGTTAAACAACATTTGATGAACCCCCAGTTCTGTCAAAAGCAAAGCCCGGAGAGCCTCCGTCCTTCTACATTGTCGTCAGCCCGAAAGCCGTCTCTTCCGCCCTTGTTCGGGAAGAAAGAGGAGTCCAGAGCCCCGTCTACTATGTTAGCCAAGTCCTCAAAGATGCCAGAACTCGGTACCCAAACTTGGAAAAATTTGCCTTAGCCCTCATGCACTCGAGCAGGAAACTAAGGCAATATTTCCAAGGCCGAGAAATCAGACTGGTAACGGATTAGGAACCAAAGAAAATCATCCACAAGCCGGATGCGTCCGGGAGACTGGTCAACTGGGCAATCGAGCTAAGACAGTTCAATATAAAATTTGTACCACAAATAGTGATAAAGGCCCAGGCCCTAGCCGAGTTTGTTATGGAATGTACCTTCCCAGAACCACGACAACCCACACCCAGTTAGGCCATCTGTGAAAATGAAACCCCAAGCTCAGACTCCTGGAGGCTCTACGTGGACGGATCGTCAACAGCTGAAAGATCTGGAGCCGGTCTTATTCTGATTAGCCCTGAGAGGTTCACCATCCAGTAGGCAATTACCTTCTCCTTCAAAGCATCAAAAAACCAAGAAAAATATGAAGCCCTGTTGTTCGAACTTAGGCTAGCAAAATCCCTCAGAGTAAAGGGTCTGGTCATACACAGCGACTACCAAATAGTCGTCAAGCAGAAAAATGGTGAATACGTCGCCAAGGATGAAAAATTGGCCCAATACCAGACCATGGTAAGAGGTCTCCTAGAATCCATCCCGGATTCCACCATCCTGCAGATTAATAAACAAGAAAACAACAAAGCAGACGAACTCTCCAAGTTAGTGCAAAACTCCTCAGACTTGAGCTCCTCGGTCTATTTCAAAGAACTACAAAATCCAAGTACTGAAAAGGTAGAGATCCTATACATCAGTAGTACGGACAGCCAAATGACCCCATTCATTGCATACTTGAAGGATGAAACCCTCCCTGAAGACAAGAACAAGGCCAAGCATCTGGAGCACAAAGTCGCCCGCATCTTCCAAAAAAATGATCAATTATATAGGAGAATCTTCGCAGCAGCAACTCTGAAATGTGTGGATCCAGAGGAAGCAGACTACTGTCTCCGAGAAGTACATGAAGGCATCTGAGGGGATCACTTGGCAGCAAAAGCCTTGGCATACAAGGTCATCAGGAAAGGTTACTATTGACCCATAATCCACTCTGATGCTATTGCATATGTCAAGAAATGTACTCAATGCCAGAAATTTAGCAATGTCCCCAAGCAGGCCTGAGCCTACCTACGTCCATTCTCTCTCCAATTCCATTTACTGTCTGGGGAATATATATCATGGGCCCCTTCCCCCGGTCAAAGGGAGATCTCCACTATGTCCTGGTAGTCATCGATTATATGACCAAATGGGCAGATGCCAAAGCTATGAGGATGATCAATCAATAAGACTGCATAAAGATCATGGATTCTATAGTCATGAGATTCGGGATTCCTGTTTTTTTAGTCTCGGACAATGGCCCCCAGTTCGTGGGTTCAGACTTCGAAGCTTATCTTAAAGAACTGGGAATCAAGCACACAGGGCAATGGGCAGGTTGAAGTGACCAACAGAACGATCCTTCGTGGGCTGGAGAAGAGGCTTGAAGAATCAAAGAAGACCTGGCCAGATGAGCTACCAATGGTGCTGTGATCTTAGAGAACCACTCCTAGGACGAGCACCGGGGAAACCCCCTTCAAACTCACATATGGTTCTAAGGCCAGGCTCCCGGTCGAAACCGGATCCCCATCTCACTAGATTCTTAACTTTGATGAGATATCTAATATTGAGAGCCTAAAAACTAATTTGGAACTATAAGGGATCGGGTGGTATGAAAAATGGAAGGTTATAAGGAAAAACAAAACTCTACTTCGGAAAAAAGGCGAAGATAAGGGCGCACGAAACAGGCATTTTAGTACTCCGACACACCGAAGCTTCGGACCCAACAAACGATGGAAAGCTACAGCCCAACTGGGAAGGGCCCTACATAGTCGAAGAGGTTTTCCATCCGGGGACATACAAGGTAAGCTATCTCAGCGCATATGAGGTCCCGAACACTTGGCATGGAGCCCGCCTCAGAAAATTCTTCCAGTAGAAAGGTGCGCATTGCTGCATAATTTTTGTTAAACAATAATAAATTTAAATTTGTATTTACCCTACCTGGAATGTAATCAATACTCGATTCCTATTTTGCATTAAAAATGTCATGTTTTGGACTCCTTTCAAATTAAAACAATGTTACCCTTATGATTACGTTACAATTATTGCCTGCACAACCAATTGCACAATTTTTTTCAATTAAAGTTTTTAACCCCTACCCGGGGACAAATACACAAACCATGTGTACTTATAAAAATTTTATTCAGTTAAAGTTTTAACCCTAACCAGGGATAAATACACAAACCATGTATATTTAAAAAAAATTATCCAGTTAAAGTTTTAACCCCTACCCGGGGACAAATACACAAACCATGTGTACTTATAAAAATTTTATTCAGTTAAAGTTTTTAACCCCTACCCGGGGACAAATACACAAACCATGTGTAGTTGTAAAAAAAATATCAATTAAAGTTTTTAACCCCTACCCGGGGACAAATACATAAACCATGTGTACTTATAAAAAAATTTATTCAGTTGAAGTTTTTAACCCCTCTCGGGGATAAATACACAAACCATATGTACTTATAAAAATTTATTCAGTTAAAGTTTTTAAGCCCTACCCAAGGACAAATACACAAACATGTGTACTTGTAATTCTTTTTTTTCGATTAAAGTTTTTAACCCCTACCCGGGGACAAATACAGAAACCATGTGTACTTATAAAAATTTTATTCATTTAAAGTTTGAACCCCTACCCGAGGATAAATACACAAACCATGTGTACTTATAAAAACTTCATTCAGTTAAAGTTTTTACCCCTTCCCGGGGATAAATACACAAACCATGTGTACTTGTAAACATTTTATTCAGTTAATGTTTTAACCCCTTCCCCGGGACAAACACACAAACCATGTGTACTTAAAAAAATTTATTCAGTTAAAATTTTAACCTCTTCCTGGGGACAAATACACAAACCATGTGTACTAAAAAAAAATTATTCAATTAAAGTTTTAACCCCTACCCGGGGACAAATACACAAACCATGTGTAGTTATAAAAATTTTATTCAGTTAAAGTTTTCAGCCCCTACCCGGGGACAAATACACAAACCATGTGTAGTTGTAAAAAAAATTTCAAATAAAGTTTTTAACCCCTACCCGAGGACAAATACACAAACCATGTGTACTTATAAAAATTTTATTCATTTAAAGTTTTTAACCCCTATCCGGGGACAAATACACAAACCATGTGTACTTGTAATTTGTTTTTTCAAATAAAGTTTTTAAACCCTACCTGGGGACAAATACACAAACTATGTGTACTTATAAAAATTTTGTTCAATTAAAGTTTTAACCCCTACCCGGGGAAAAATACACAAACCATGTGTACTTATAAAAATTTTATTCAATTAAAGTTTTTACCCCTTCCTGGGGACAAATACACAAACCATGTGTACTTGTAAAAATATTATTCAGTTAATGTTTTAACCCCTTCCCCGGGACAAACACACAAACCATGTGTATTTATAAAAAATTTATTCAATTAAAGTTTTAACCCCTACCCGGGGACAAATACACAAACCAAGTGTACTTATAAAAGTTGTATTCAGTTAATGTTTTTAACCCCTACCCGGGAACAAATACACAAATCATGTGTACTTGTAAAAATTTTATTCAATTAAAGTTTTAACCCCTTTCCGAGGACGAACACACAAACCATGTGTACTTAAAAACTTCATGCAGTTAAAGATTTCTAAAACCCATCCCGGGGGCAGAAAAATGCAAAATAACGAAGCACTTAACAAAAGTCTAAAAAACAAATGCAGGAAAGCGAAATATATTTACATACACATCCGGGGAAAACCAACCTCAAATCAAATTCAAACAAAGCAAATATTCAGTTTAAAAGCCACAAAGGCTTAGTTTCAAAGACAAACAAACTTGAAAGGAAATTACACCTATTATTGATTCTTGAGATACCCTGTCATTGATCTTGTGAACTTTTTATTTATAAGCTTATTGATCCAACCCTTTAGTAACCCCTTTTTCCTATTCTGATTACTTATTATACCAGGAACTGTTATAAACCCTATAAGTACCTTTACGAACCCCTTGTAATGATGTTTCATTCCTTGTTTACCTTATACTCTATTGATCCTTGAAACGATTTTGATTTCCCTAACTTGAGTACCTTGTTATCATTGATCAAGATCCCTAGAATTGAACTTTTCTTATCCTTGATTCATTTCCTTAACCTTGAATTCTTGAAATTGAACTCAAGAATGAGTTTCGACTTGAAAGAGTCCGAATGATTTCATATTCTTGGTAATGATTAAATGAATTTAGTAAACCATTCTTTTTCCAACTCAAGGTTTTCCAACGAATTCCTGATGGACTGGATTGAGATGTAAGAGGCTAGTGGGACTAGTCCAGTCATATTAAGAGGCTAGCAGGGCTAGTCCAGTTTAAGGCTGAAATTATGCCATTGGTACCTTAAAGACCGGATGGAGGTCGGTACGGGTTGATCACCCATATTATTATGACATAAAAGATAAAGTAATCCAATCAAGGGTTCTATAATTATTTAAAGAGGAATTGAAATTTCCTACTCAGTAATTGATTCTTTGAAAATGAAAAAGGTTTATATTGTTTTTGAAAAGAGTTGATTGTGATATTGTGAAGCTTTTAGCTTATGAAGCCTGATTCTGATTCTGTTGATCATATAATTGATTCCCAATGATGAAAAGATTATCTCTTTCCTTTTGAAAGATCATTTGTGATCATGTTAATAATTTGTGATGAATGTCGGCTTTCACCCTATCTTGAGCCTTGTTCCTTGAAAGCCTAAAGTTTTCTTCATAACCCCTTTTATAGACTAAAAGATAGAAATCTGCCACCTAGAAATGGTAAAGTAGAATGCCTTGAGAACAGTAATGGTTTATTGTGGATTTTGTATCGTAGATATGTTTTTAGTTACTTGATGAGTTTTATACTCATATGTTTTTTTTAATCTAACTATGGCAGTTAAGCAAGAAGATGGTCAGGCTTAGGCGCACTGGTCGTAAGAGTGTACCTGGTGGTCCCTACCGTGCTGAGGGCTTCCGGTTGCCAGAGCAGGTAGTACAGGTTTTGAGTGAGCAAACGCTTAGCCGAAAGGTTGTAAAGATACAATGGGTTATCTGTCGATTCCATGTCGGAATCGATTATGTAAATTTGGTTTTATTTTGGGTTGTAAATTATATTCTATGATTGGTAGTTGTAATCTTGTCTCATACTTTATCCTGTTTGATCCTGTTAATAGCTAATCGGGGTTTATGCTTATTTAAATTCATAGATTAGAGGTGTGTGGGTCCTTATTTCCTAACCCCAAGATTGAGGGTGTCACAAGTTGGTATCGGAGCTACAAGATCTAGTCCCGGAGACAAGTTAGGATAAAAAGGGTATTTTGGGAATGTATATCTATATCACGAGAGAATTCGACTCATATAGAGTTGAGTTAGACTATTAGGTATAGTCTAAGGAAAATGTATATAAGCTAAAGTGGTGACTAGATTTAGGGTGTGATTTAGCTAGAAGCTTTATTTAACCCTAACGTTGTTTCTTGGTTGCTGTTTTATTTTTTCTCTCAGGATCCCAGGAGTGGTAGTGATTCCGATTCAGAGATTAGTTTGACCGGTACCCCAGTGGACCCCATTCCATCCTCTTCAGAGGAGCCTGTGTATGTTAGTTCAGATCCAGAGGAGGATCCATCTGAGAGTAGTGAGATCCCTATGAAGATATCGCCCTTGAGGCCAGAGTCAGAGACCCCTGTCCCTGAGCCAGAGTCTGAGATGCCTAAGATTGTGCCTGTCAATGTTGGTGGCAAGTTAGCCCAGGACCGAGACTTTGTTTACTCCCGTATTTCTGAGTTGGGAGCTTTGGTGGATAGGCTAGCTCGAGAGACTAGGCAGAGCACTTCATTTATGGATGATGAGTGGCGAGTCCGGATTAAGATGGTGGAGCAGGTTTCGCAGAGGAGATTGGATGAAGGACCATCCACTAGTGATGCTGATGCTGAGGCTCAGAGGGTGCATAAGATCATTCGCTGGATGTTGGTTGTGTTGAGAGATATTCTGGATGATTAGATGTTAGTGTTGATCAGGCGGGACTTTTGGTTGAGCCCGTAGTTATTGTTTTTCAGTGCCGGTAGGCTTTGGGATACATGGTCAGATGCTAGGATCCCTTTTTATTTGTTGTATCGTATCTCGGAACTTTGTAGTAGTAGTTGTTAGAAATTAGGGGTAGATAGGGGGATATTTTCCAATTTTCCTATGTTTAACCCTGTTATATTATTGTACCTTATTCCTGAACTTGTGATAACTAGACTCTTATTTATGTACCCTTGGTTTGATGAATCCATTATATATCTTGTTTCCTATTGTACACCCTAGAAATTTATATAACCTATTCTGAATACTATGTTATCATACAACTGTGTTTAAAATTCCGTAATATCATACCTTGTTCCATGAGAAAATAACATTGATATGAGAATTATATAGTAATAGGATTGCATGTGCAAAATTGGGTAAAGGTTAAAACCCGCAAAAAGAGATTTCATAATGTTATATATGCCATGCTGTCGTATTTCTAAATAATTGCTCAATCAGGTTTGTAAGAAATGTCCAACTCACCAGATTACCAAGAAGAAGAAATTCAAACCCAAGACCCAGATGTGAATTCAGAAACCACCATGATGAGCAGACTTGCTCAGCTTTTGCAACAACCCGTAGCCGCTAAAGTTGGAAACTTCAAACACTTTCAATCTGTTCATCCCCCAGAATTCTAGGTTGCCAGACTCGATAAAAGCTTAGTCGTGGTTAAGAGAAATGGAAAAAGCGTTTGAGTTAGTAGAAGTTAAGGATGACAAGAAAGCCCAGTACAAAAATGCTCTTCTGCGTTGCCTTCTTAGCGTCGGTTCAATGAAGAACCATCACCTCAACATCATTTAAGCATCGGGTGTATGTTTAACCGACGCTTATAGTCAGTTGTGCTACACTTTTAGCGTCACCAATTCAATCCACCGACGCTTAAAACATTTATATGTGTCGGTTCTCAAAATGTCGACGCTTAAAAATATATACTGTGTCGGGTCTTCTACAACCGACGGTACAATTTAGGCTTTATGCGATGACATTGTTTTAACCGACACTCCAAGTATTCAAGGAAAACAGGCATCAGTCCCGGGGAATTAACTTTTAGATGACAATACTTTCATTTTTTCCTTTACATTTATTAGTCACATATTTTCTCTACTTAATTACTTTTTTTTCAATATATATTATTTTCATTATTTGAATTAGGCCAGTAATTTATTATTTTATATGATAATATTCTCCGAAGAGAGACTTCCTTATATATGTGAATTATTTTTTATTTTATAATTTATATCCTAATTCACAATAAATATTTTTTTAAAAAAATAAATTTTTTTTAATTTTTTTATATCAAGAAGTAAAATAAACTTATGTTAATTATTAAAAAAGAGTAAGTTAAAGTGCTTGATACATATATATTATAAAATATTTAATATACAAATTTAACATATTTATTTTAGTTCAATAGTTATTCTAATTAAAACTCTATTTTATTTCATTTATAAAAAATATTAACACTAAAAACAATCACATTTTTAAGAAAAAATTATAAAAAATCTCAAAGAAAAAGCAAATTAACCAATACAAACCGAAAAAGTGAAAAAAAATGGTATTAAAAAGTGAAGATATGAGTTTCAAAAAAGAAGTAAAGATAGAAATGAATATCCAAAAGAAAAATTGAGTTATATCCCCATTGCAAAAACAAATTCTCAAACTCTCCGTGGGTGTGGATGCAACTGCCAGTGGGTGTGGATGCAACTGCCACTCTAACTCTCTCCCCTCTCATTCTCACTCTCACTCTCACTTTGACGTTCTGACTTGGATAGTCATTGGGTTAACTCACTTTTTCATGTAATTGATTTGTCCATGCTAATGAAAGTGATTGGGTTCTATTTGATGCTAATTGAAGAGATCGGGTTCACTTTTTTAACTTTATATTTTGTAGGTTCAATTTGGGTGGTTAATTGAAGAGAATGGGTTCTATTGTGTTCACTACTAATTGATTACATCTGTGAGTTTTCTCATCAATTTTGGGTTTCTTTGCTGGTGCTTCTCTGGGTATGTATTTTTCAGTTGAAATTTAATTCTTAAGGTCCCTAAATTGATAATCTCTGGGTACGCGTGTGTGTATCTGCTTTTTTCTTTAGAATTGAGGACTTAGTTAGCCAGAGTACAACTTTTTAGTTTCAGGTTAAATTAATGTTAATTTTAATTTCTAAGAAATGAATAATTAGAATTTACTCTTGCAATAATTGATTTTTAATAAAATTACATGAATTTTTATTGCCATGGGAAATACAAGATCATATCAAGCAATATTTTACTTGTATATGATCTTTGCATAAGAAGGACGAGAGGCGGAAAGAAAAAGAGAAAAGGAAATCTCGGAATATTGATCATTTCATGGATGAATTGAATCATTAGCAAAAAAAGAGGTAATGGCACAACCAAGAGCGTGAACACTGGGGCGATGGTCTTCATACTGAGAAGTGTAAGAAACTACTTGAATTAATCTGCATGTGTACCAGATTATATCTCCATCCGTGGCCAGTTCAATATTGTATTGCACATCTTTACAGTTTTATTATTTGATTAAATTGTATTGAATATATAACATTTACCAGATGTTATTTATTGGCTATAAGATTTGCCTTTTCACTTACTAACTGAGAAAGCTTAGCTTTCGATGTGGGAAGTTGAAATGATTATAATGAGATTTGACTTGAGAATTTAGTAGATTGTGTTAACCATATAGCTAGTCAATTCATTTTTAGTAAAGTCAAACTCTTATAGGTCTATAAATATGACCTGCAAGTTGTCATTCTTAGTTAGTTGATTTTTGCTTTCACTCTTATAAAACATTCTGTTATCTCTGCTGTGTTGTAAAAGATTACTTACAAACTTGTGTGTATACATTTTTCTGTTACTTCTTTATATTCTAGATCTAAGCTTGCTCTAATGGAGATCTGTGAACCTTCTTGATCTTTAGAGATTGTTTTCTCATAGTTATAAATATTTGAACGAGTGAATACTGATTTATATTCATACTCAGCTATCCAGCAGACTTGATGGGCGGCCTGATGATTTTGATCCACGTGGTAAGCCTGGCTCATTTGATGACGGAGATCCACAAAAGAGAAATCTGTGGGGAATCTTGTACCTCAGGTTGGATACTAAAATTTTCCAACACAATTGTTGTTCCCAAATTTTCACAAAAGATTAATACGTAGAACTAGTATTCTAATGATGTGTTCTAGGTGGATGAAAGTTTTATTCTCCATACTTTAGGAAGATTTATACACATTGCCCGTGTGAAAATAATGTAGCCCAGAACAAAATAGGAATGTAGACGACAAAGAAACTGTGGTTTATAGATTTTATGAACAGAGCGAATGGACTGGCTATTAAAGATGTGATTCAAGATAATAACTTTATTCCATTAATTTAATATGTAATTGTATATAATTTGTATTACTTGATCAATGTATTACTAGCCTATATGATGTCTTGTTAGAAGCTAAGTTATGCACATTTAAGATTAGAAATCCGGCTCAGTGATTTGAGCATCCCGTTTATAAACAATGGAACATTATGCATTTTCTATAACATGAATTTGTTTACAAATTCATAGTTGTATATCAGTGCATCTAAAGCTCTGTACATCACTATGGTCATGCATGTTTGCAAGTTGTAATGCAAAGTGTGATAGTGACATAATCTCATATTCGGTATTAACATGTTATGTCTATTTTTTACAGGTGGTCTATTCCTTTACCTCCAAGTGGTTTTGTAGCATGTTTGACATATAAGTAATTGAGGTGTACATTTCAAGTTCCTACCTCGTTAGTTATTTATTGGTACATTGCAGTTGTGCATCATTACTAATCCTCTGTACTCTGTCGACTTGGTAAATTCTATGACAACTTATTTGGTGGAAAAAAGAATTGACACAGATTTCCAACTCCGAACTACATAAATGACTATTACGTTGTCAGATTAGAATAAAAGAAATATTATCGAAGTTTTTTAATATGATTTTGCAGAGAAAAGAAAATCAAGTGGAACAAGACTAGCATGAACTCAAGCTCTGTTTTAAGAAACAAAGGTTATCATTTTGTATATAGTTGTAAATAGAATTGATAAATCAATAATTCCAAACAAAATAAATATTTTACACCTTGACTCAAATGCCATTACATATATTATCTATACTATTAGAAATATTAAAAATTTGGTTATAGGTTGTTAGTCACTCAATCTAGAGCAATTAGATTAAATTGATGAGAATTACTAGATATAATTTTAAAAATTATTATTTGAGTGATATGAGATAGAATTTTACACGAAATATATTATTAAAATTATAATTTATAATATATAATGATAAAAATGACAGTGCACGAGTATTTATTAATCCCCAAGTGTGAAAAAAGGCATACAACCATCTAGCCTCGTAGTTCTTGTCGTGTGGATTTTGAAGCTATACAACCAATTAGGTTTACAATGAACTCTCTCATTGCTTGGTCAAGGGCACTGGATGAAAGATCTTGATGTACATAAACTTAGTTGAATTCTGAGTTGGAAATTGCAATATTTCTCTTTTTTTAAATAATGCATATATAATAAAAAGAACTACCAATACTAGAGTTGCAAACGAATTGAGGCAAGCCGAGCCGAGCTTAATTTATTTTTAAAACAAGTTGAGCCAAGTTTAATAACCGAGCGGAAAGTGATGTTCAAACTTGACTCATTTATAAACGAGTCGTACCCGAGCCGAACACGAGTTTGGTTACGAACGACCGAACTGAGCCGAACTCGAGTCGAGTCGAGTTGTCCACTAATATTTTGAATATATTTTTCAATCGAACATTAAATTATAATTTATAATTTTACAAGTTATATCGAGATCAACTACTAGTTTTTTCTTAAAATTTTAGATGCACACTCATATTTTACACTTATTTCTTGATCTAGCTATATCATTTTATTTTTTAGGACGATTTTTAAAAATATATCTAATTTCATTATTATCTAATTTCATTATTAATAAATGATGAAAAAATGTACCTATAAAAATATTTAAGTGATTAGTAATAATTTATTATTTATAATATATATAACTTTATCTGAGCCGAGTCGAGTTACCGAGTTTGAGACGAATTTGAGCCGAAACCGAACTAAACGAGCCGAGTCCGAGTCGAACAGGAAAAAAGTTCGACTCGGCTTATTTATTTATCCGAGCTTATTTTCATGTTCAAGACCGGCTCGTTTAAAAAAATGAACCGAGCCGAGCTCACTTAAACGAGCCAATCCCGAATTTTGTTCACCAATAACTTTGTTCATTTGCGGCCCTAACCAATACCATTAAATAGAGCTTAAACTTGAAATCTGACAATTAAAAGTCCGATGAATGTTCTAAACCTTTCCAACCCGTAACAGCAACGACCCAATTGGATCCAAACATTAAAGCTGAAAGTGGATTGCGAACACCCATGATGGCTATATCAAAAGTGTCCACAATTTTGTAAACAAGAAAATGGAGAACTACCAAGATCATCCGATTTTTGAGTTTATTCTTTTTACATAAGGTTTTAGGCAGCAACTCCGGCAATGTTAGACTCGTGTATGAGTTGTGCGTTGGAAGGTGAATCGATCTCGATAATCATGTATGCGAACTTCCATTTGTTTTCTTCCCTGTGTTTGAACATTTCGGTCAAAACTTTGCCGTATCCATGCGGTCCAAGCACAAAGAAATTAAACTAAATTAGACAAGTTAACAGTTTACATAAAGCTCCAAATCGTAAATTAAGTAAAAAAAAAGATTCTGTTTTTATTTTCAGTTTTTTGGTGCTGAATCATGTTGATTTTGGAAAAGCCGCTTCAAAAAATTAGATGGATCTTGCCATTTCTTTTCAAATGTTTTATTAAACATGCCTAAACATGCTCAACATCATCTTTGTCAGTCCAAATTTGATGAGGAATACGTTGAGCAGCATGATTCCATAGAGTCTTAACTCTACCCAGTAAAAGGAGAGCCAATTCTCACATTAACCTGTTCAAAAGAACACAAATTGTTGACACATACTTACTACTAGTATTTAAGAGTATGACACCACAAGTAGCAAAGAAGACTACCTCAGGCCAGCTGTGTACTAGAGAAGATTATATGGGCGGAGATAATTTTCAACTAAAACTATGTTAGTATTAAATTTTGGTCAAGCAAAATAAGATAATGTTAAATATTAATGAAAATATTGATGACTTCTATATGGCTGTCATGTAGACAGATTTTTATTAAGATTTGTTCATACAAAGGTAAAGATATATACATCAGTAATATTAGTTGCATGATTATTTTTAAATTTTATGTTAAAGGGTACAACATTTAAGAGACTAAGAAAATTACAGCATCATAAAGTTAATATCAGTATTAAAGAAACCTGACGGTCATTCTGAACCCTTTTCAGAGCTATTCCAAAGACCTTGTACCTGTGTAAAAAGAAGTTCTCGATTTTAAAGAAAGACATAATCAATCCATAAGATTTCAGTTTTCAAAAGATTAGATGGACATGCTAGATAAGTTAATAAGTTTTACTTTTACATTTACTCTATTGGATAAAATATAAGCTCCGAGAAAACACCATAGGCTTGTTAAAAATAAATAATATATTTTTGACTATTAAAATAATAGAATTGTGTGGGAGTCTCTAGAATAATCTTGGTACATGTATTAGTATTTTTCTATGTTCAATGTATTGGTGTAGGTACATGTAATCTCTAGATACATGTATTTTGGTCAAGTGATGTATGTTGGAGTCTAAGAGTTATCTAGATCTTTCTATGGAGTCCTATATAAACCCTTGTACCAAGTCATTTGAAATCAAGTAATTTTTCAAGTAATACATTTCTTCTCCTAAATTGTCTTGTGTGAATTTGAGTGAGATCCTTTCTTTCAACAAAGTGGTATCAAGAGCCAAAGGTTCTATTTCTACTTGTCTTCAAAGAAGACTTGTGTGGTGTAAAGAGGAAGGAGATCATGGCAAAGGGAATGTCTCAATGGCAAATGACAAAGTTCACCAAAGATAATTATGAGAATTGGTGCATTCGTATGAAGGCGATCCTTGGAGCAAATGATTTGTGGGAATTTGTGGAGAAAGGATTGGAGGTGCCCGAAAATGAAGCAAATTTGAATCAAGTTCAAAAAGATCAACTTCAAGCCCAAAGAAAGAAGGATCAAAAGGCGATCATGATCATTCATCAATGTTTGGATGATTCTATGTTACAAAAAGTGGCTTCCGCAACAACGTCAAAGAAAGTTTGGGATACTATCAAATCTTCTTTTAGTGGCGATGCTAAAGTAAAGAGAGTTCGGCTACAAACACTTCATGGCAAGGTTGAGGCTTTGCGAATGAAGGAATCCGAATCAATCTCGGATTATTTTTCAAGGGTCTTGACCGTTGTCAATCAAATGAAAAGCAATGGAGAAGAGGTAAGTGATGTTCGTGTTATTGAAAAAGTTCTTCGTTCACTTGACTCTAAATTTGATTACAAAGTTGTGGCAATTGAGGAGGCTAAAGATATAGATGAAATGACTATTGATGAGCTTATGGGATCATTACAAGCCCATGAAGAAAAAATGTTAAAGAAGGAGCCAATTGAACAAGCCTTACAATCAAAGCAATCTTTTAAAGATAGTAATGGAAGGTATATGAGGAGCCAAAGAGGTCTTGGACAAGGACGTGGAAAAGGATTTCTATATGGACAAGGAAGAGGTCGTGGCCAACAAAGGGAGGAAAGTCAAAAGTATGAAAGATTGTATGAGACAAGAAATTCAAGAGGCCTTGGAAGAGGAAGAGTTACACCAAGGTATGGCAAGTCAAATGTTAAATGCTATAATTGTCAAAAATTTGGTCACTATGCTTTCGAGTGTCACGCTTCAAAAAATCAAGTGGAGGAGAAAGCTAATTTTGTTGAAGATAAAGGCAATGTTGAAGACCCCACTTTGCTTCTAGCACATAAAGGAGAAGTAAATTGTGAAGATAATTTGTGGTATCTTGATAGCGGCGCAAGTTATCATATATGTGGCAATAAAAATTGTGAATAAAAAACTGAGATTATAGACCAATGATTTGACACTTGGATGCACTTTATTATTTATCTTTATTTTTTCCTAGGATGTCCTGCTATTCGAGGGGAAGGAGAAAATGATGCAAGTGTTGATGACCCTGCTAGTAGCTTTCAATACCCTTCAGAAGATGCAAGTGGAAAGTAGAAGGTTGCAGATTACATGCTAAGATGGCATGCCACATATGGACGGGGTGGAAATGTTAGGGCTCCAATTTCTGATAAAGAGGTTTCTCACAACTACATTCCAAATTATCTCTTTTGGTATCACTGGATAAGGAAAAGAATTCTAAATTGTTGAAACCGCCAGTAAGGTATGATGGGGATTGTAGACCTAGGGATTTACACTCAAGTATGGCAAACTAACGCCGATGATATTTGGCAGGGAAGAAGCTAAATGAAGATTACTACTATTAGTTTTGTTTATTAGTTAATTTGGTGTAGTAATTTATCATTTTGTATTGATGTACATTCTGAATTATATGCATGATTATGTTGGAACAACCAATGCTTTTGAATGGTTGTTAATGGTTATGAAATGACATTGGTGTTTGGTTTTGTGGCTTAAAAATGCCTGGTTTAGTTTTTTATAGTCACATCCTACTATTTTTTTAAAAAAAAATTAATGTTGCAATTGTGTTCAAATATGTTGCCATTTACAATTACGTCAGCTATAAAATATTGCAATTGGTTCAAAATTGTTACGATATTTGTCAAATTTGACCTTAAATTACATTGCAATTGAACCAATTAATGTTGCCTTAATGTGGTTATTTAGGTGATAAAAACAACTATTGCAATGATTTTACCGTGTTGCTGTAAAATACACTTTATTGCAATATATGATTTATTACAATACTGTTTTGTTGTTGCAATACATTGTTTAAAATGTTGCAATAGGACCTCTATTGCATCACCATCGGATGCAACACCAAAAGTTTACATATTTGTTGCCATAAATTCTACTGCAACATAAATAGCCCATATGGCAATAAATTTTTGTGGTTGCCATAGCCATTCTATGGTGTAGTGAAAGGTTCGTTCACGAAATGCCGTTACTTAAAACAGTCGTTTCTCCTAAACCGCACATCAGATTTAAGCGAACCACATATAAAAACGAATCTTACGACACGCTCTAACAAGTCATGGCAATGTTACAGATTGGTTGTTGAGTTTCCTGTTCTGAACACTAAGAACTAGCAGTTGATATGACAACAAAATGAGTATTGATATTAAGAGTTCGGTTTTGAGTAAAGTTTGTGATTCATTCCATAATCAAGGCTTCTTGTTGTTATTGTTTACGATATTTCCGTAAACACTGTTTTATGAGTTTTATCCTCATCAAGATTCAAAGTATTGCTCAAGCATTTCACTCAAAAATATCAAAAAGAGTTTTGAATACAGTGAGAAACAATTATCCGATTCTTTATTAAATTTTCTGTTTTAGCAATTATGATTTTTAAAATATTATGCGCTATTGCAGATGTCAGTTTTATATCAAAACGACCATATATATATATTACAATGATCTTGTTGAGCATTTCTTCTACTCATACTTGCCTTTTTTTTTAAATTTAACCTCTAGTGAGGATTAGCTTGCGCTGTTTAGCTGCGTAATTCGAGGAAGTAAAGAAGAAGCTCTTGGAAGGTGGTTGGTCCAGGGTTTGCGAACTAGTGTAAGTTTTATTGTGTAAAGTTGTTTATATTATATTATATTATAGTTGTGTATTTTATAGTTGGGCCTAGTATACTTCTTTTCGAAGTTATACTAGCGGGTTAAGTTTTGAGATTGAGAATTGTTGAGAAGAGTTTTAAAATAAAGTGAAAATTTTATTTGTGGAATTTGGATATCTTGTTTCTAGAACTGTAACCTTAAAAGATCTTGGATTAGTTTGGGGTCATAGATACTAAATATCTTCCGCTGGCATTTAATTATTGATTAAACAGGTTAATTTGGATTGAGCTTTTATAGTGACGACCAAATCCTCTGACCCCGAATTTGGGGGCGTTACAGATTGGTATCAGAGCTGAGGTTATAGTAAACTAGAAACGAGAGTGTGTAGGAGTGTGTATAGCTATGTGAGGACGTTTGAGCTCATATCGAGTTCATGTTGGACTATTGGATATAGTACCAACGAATAAGTTAAGATAGGTGCATACGTTTGAGATGGTTGTGTTTAGCTGGATAAAACTCTGGGCGCTTGCAAACTTCTATTGTGGAATCTTCCGAGGCTACTACAATTCGACGACGATGAAGATTATCGATATCCGTGGAACATGAAGAAGTGTCTAGAATCAGATGGCGAGTCAACAGAAGAGTTTAAATTGAAGATAAGTATTAAGACTTTGGCAATACCTTCTCTTTCTATAATTTCTTTTGACATCTTTTAAAAAGAGGTATCAGTTAGAGGATATATTCCCTAACACTCGTTTAATCATTTTGTGCCAGAATCTTATTTTCTGGATTTCATTTTTTCTCCAGAAATATCAGCTTTAAAATCTTTTAAGTTTTATTCAATTGAGTTTGAAATCCTTTAATATTCTTTTATTTTGACTGAGATGAACAACCCTAACTATAGGGGAAACAAGGTATACATGTATGTGTGATAGGAGTTGGATGGGACGCCATCACTTGTGTATATTGTGAAAACATGAAGGTTAACAACCTTTAATAGTGTCTTAATTTGGGCACGCAATACCAAGTTCGTTTGATCATATTGATCTCTCAGTTATTCTTTTATTTTAATAATACTTTTTCTTAAATTCAGATTTTGGTTCCGTTATGGTATCAAATTCGTTTCTTTTTTAAAATCCATGATTTTATCATTCCAAATATTTGAAGGTATGCCCATCAAGTTAAGCTGAGTTATTCTGGTCAAGTCAAGGCAAGGTTATGTGATGAGATTACCAAGATCAACAGTGGATTGCGATGCGGTTATAATATCAGTTGCATATACCGAAGTCAATCTATTTCTTTATTTATCTCTTTATCTCTCCTTCTTTTCTTTACTCAATCTTTCTCTCTATTCTTTTTCTCGCAATCAGTAAAAAGTGATTCTATTGAGGAATTGGTCGAATGATGTGGATGGAACAGTAGTGCACAGTGAAGCTCCTGTAAAAGTTTTATTATACAAGTAATACAAGATTTATTTGAAATTAGGGAGAATTGATGTTATTTGGAAATGGAAAGTTGGTGATAAGATCTCTAGTGCTCTCTTCTGCTGATTCCGAGGACGGAATCCTTATAAGGTGGGTAGATTGTAATATCCCATATTTTCAAATATTATGATTATAATTATTTGGAATTATTTATGAGATTTTATTTGAATTTTAGTGAATTATCTGGTAATTGAAGTGATGTTTTGACTGTATACATGTGATATCATTTGAGTATTTTAATTTTTATGTGTTCAGAATAAAATATATATCATTGTGATATTTTTTCTGGTAATTTTTGGACTGTTAGATGATTTTATAATGATTTATGTATTTATTAGTTATTTTCTGAGTAATTATAAAACTATTTTATAAAGCCGAGAATCGTCCAACTTCAACCGTTTTTGCATTTTTACGGCCTGAAACTCTTCCGAAAATTCCTTCCTAGCGTAATCTGTTAATTCTGAATATTTTCCGTGTTTTGACTTTTTCAATCCGGATTACGGTTTGGCCTGTACGACTCCCTGTGTAAAAATTTTGATACGCTAATCATTTTATAGATCGATAAAAATCCGAATTCTCGGAAGGTGAGATAATATTACTTTATTTCTATATAAAGTATTTTATAGGAAGTCCAGTTTTGATAATTATCCATATCGGGTATTAAATTGTATCGTTATATAGTTACTTAGCGGCTAAGTAATCTATTTTCAGATCTGATATGTAAATATAATTATCGAATTATTAAGTAAATAAATTATGTGCATGGGTTCTGTCAGCTGGATATTATTATTGTTAATATTTTTATTAATTACGTGAGATTATTGGTGTTTGAATATCATTTGTGTAATTAGTTGTGTTATTTTGTTTTTATAATTGAAAGTGATTTTGTTAAAGAATTAATAAAATTTAGCAATCAATATTTTATTGATTATTTATCTCTAAATGATTTTCTGATTGCATTTATTGTAAAATCTGTATTAAATACAGAAAAGTTTCAAAAAATTATAAAACTCGTATTTATTTAAGTTTGAAATATTCCGAGAATTTTAAAATTTATTGGAGATTTTTGGGATTTATTTGACCTATGCGTTATTTCGTTTAATTGTAAAATACGAATCCAGTATACGTCTTAATAATGATTTGAAAATTTTGTTTAGTTAATTGTTAACTATCGCGATAATTTTAGAGTTATTTTGGTAATTAGTTTGATTTGTTTTATTCACAGAAAGTGTCGCTTAAGTTATGAATTTGGTGTCAGAATTTAGGAGTATCGCGATAAAAAAATTAGATAAGGATATTTCATCCTTATTTTCCCTCTATTCTTGTTTTTACCCGGTTACCCCTTTTTCCCCCTTATCTCTGTAGTCTCTCTCCCCACTCTGTCTCTCCCACCTTCGATCGATCTCTTCCCCTTCCTTATTCTTCCTTCTTTGTCCTCAGTTTTTCTTTCGCTTTTACTCTCGGAATTGCTGGCTTTCAGTAAGTACATGGCCGCCCTGTTCCTCTATTTTACCGCCACCGCCGCCGCCTTCCCTCGCTTTTCCGGTGAGGGGATTGTTGTTGCGCGTGTCTTGTGTCCATGTATATTTATACACAGTTCTTGTGTGTGTTATTGTTTGTTGCCTTGCTCCTTCCTGTATTGTTCGGTTCTGGCTGTTTTTATGTCAATTTTTCTCTCGGTTCCGGTGGTTTCGTCACTGCTGCCGCGCATGTCGCACGTGTTGGTAGCGGGACGTTTCCCTGATTGCAGTTTGTTTGTATATGCGTATTGAATTACGTTCTTTATATTATTTTATTGAATTTCTGAAGAAATTAAATTACTTGACTTCGGTTCGTGAAATAAAATATTTTTGGTGCGAGAATTAAATTATTAATCGATGAAATTTATGTAGGATGCCCGGAATTTACGGGAACCTGTAAATTTTATCGCCGTCGGTGATGAGTTTCGGCGAGTCGACGGTGGACTGCGATGATTAATTCTAAGTCCTACGATTTAAAACATAAAATACGAATAAAAATTGTGAAATACCGATTAAAACATAAAAATACGGATGACAACGATTAATAATTGTATTTAATTGGTATTTATGAAATTACGAATTGGCGTTGTTGTTAGATATATTTGATAATATCATGGCTAATATGTTTTATGTTTAGCTTTCAGATCTTGTGTGAACAGGATAGATCAGTACTTAACTGTTGATCAGTACTTATACTGGAAGTCAGGACTTAAGGCTATCAGTACTTGTATTATCAGGAGATAATCATCAGAAGATAGATATCAGAACTTAAGTGCTGAAGGACAATCAGATAAGGACAGTAGCTGATTAAAGGAAAGAAGATCGAGATAAACATAAGAAGAGATATGCATGAAGAAGGAATTCCGTGAAGAATGGAATACTTGGAATAGAAGATATCTGATTGATATATTTTAGGAAGCAGAATTATATTCCATATCAATTAGCGATTATCTTGTAACTGTGTAGTATATAAACACAGGCATAGGGTTTACACTATAAGTGTTATCATTATCGAAGTTATTATTCTATATAACCCTAGCAGCTCTCGTGATATTTGTTCATCACTGAGAGGTAACAGTTCCATATTGTAACAGAGTTTATTATTTCAATAAAGTTTGTTTTCTGTTACTTAAGTTCTTTAAGTTCGATTTGAGTGTACTATACACTGTATTCACCCCCTCTACAGTGTATGTGTGACCTAACAATTGGTATCAGAGCCTATCTGTTAACATACATACAGTTAAAGATCCAAACACAATCATGTCGGACACAGAAACTCCAACTAAGCCTACTAAAACTGAGGAACCACCGAAGACACAAATTCAGAGTCGGTATGAGACCATCAGAGTCCCCATACTGAGACCATCTGAATATCCCATATGGAAGGTAAGGATGACCATGTTCCTGGAAGCAACAGATCCAGAATACCTTGATAGAATCAAGGAAGGTCCTCACAAACCAACCAAACTCGCTGTTGCAGTTGCAGGTGAAGCAGCAATGACCGTACCAAAGGAGAAGAGTGATTATACTGCTGAGGACATAGCATCAATTGCTAAGGATGCTAAGGTACGACACTTACTGCATAGTGCCATTGATAATGTAATGTCAAACAGGGTAATCAACTGCAAGACTGCTAAGGAGATATGGGATGCTCTGGAAACAAGATGTCAGGGAACTGACACAATTAAGAAGAACAGGAAGACAATACTCACTCAAGAGTATGAACACTTTGACTCAAAGACTAATGAGTCATTGAATGATTTATATGATAGATTTGTCAAACTTTTGAATGATTTGTCATTGGTTGATAAAGAGTATGATCTTGAAGATTCAAACCTTAAGTTCCTGTTAGCTCTTCCTGAATGCTGGGATTTGAAGGCAACGATAATAAGAGACAACTACAATCTTGATGAAACAACTCTTGACGAAATCTATGGAATGCTCAAGACACACGAGCTGGAGATGGAACAAAGAAGCAAGAGGAAAGGAGGAAAGTCAAGGACAGTTGCTCTTAAGGCTGAAGAAGAATTCCCTAAAGCAGCTTCCTCAATGAAAGACAAGGGTAAAGCTCTTTTCATAAAGTCTGATACTGAGTCATCAAGTTCTGAGAGTGATGATGACTCAGATTCTGAAAGCTTGCCTGAGACTGATGCTGATGAGGAGATGATGAAACTGTGTGCTCTTATGGTGAAAGGAATCACAAAGATTGCATACAGGAAGTTCAGGAAGGGAAAGAAGTTTTCCAGGAAAAGCATAAGTTCTGATAAGAAGAATTTCAAAAGATCTGAAGGCAGAGGAGGAAAGTCTAACAGAGGAGATTACACCAATGTTAAATGCTATAACTGTGGTGAGAAAGGCCACATATCTCCTGACTGCAAGAAGGTAAAGGGTGACAGAGGCAAGGCTCTTGTCACAAAGCAGAAAAGCTGGACAGACACTTCAGACTCTGAAAGTGAGGAGAACTATGCATTGATGGCAAATGCTGATAAAGAAAGTGCTGAGAGCAGTCCTGAAGCTGCTGAAACAAAGGTACCTCAGACTACTTATGCTTTTCATACTGATGATATTAATGAGTTGAGAAGATATCTTAAAACCATGTTTGTTAGTTATAGAGATCAAACCTTAACATGTGAAAGATTAACTTCTGAAAATCTTGTTTTTAAGAAAAGAAATGATTTCTTAGAAAAAGAGTTAGTTATATTCCATCAAACTCAGAAGGATAGAGATGATGCTTTTTATGTTAGGGATGAAGTGCTAAAAATGAATGAATCTCTAAAAACTGAGTTAGAAAAGGAAAGAGAGATAATCAGGACTTGGACTAACTCTGGCAGAACAACTCAAAATTTGCTAAGTAGTGAAAATTGGAAAGAGGGCTTAGGTTATGGAGAAAATAAGAATGATAAAGGAACTGAAGAAATTAAGCCTGTTGTTAAGCAAAAGCCAAAGTTAAAACCTGTTAAGTTTGTAACTGTAAAGTCTGATAATGAGAAATCAGAAGTTAAAGAGGAATTAACTTCTGACAAACTAAAACAGGAAAAGACAGCTGAAGTAAACATAGGCTTAATGACAAAGAAGCAGCTTAAGCATAAGCTGAAAGATGTCAAGAATGCAAACAAGGTAAAATCACCTAGGAAAAATAGGAATGGAAAGGAAGGTGTGAATAAAAGCAATGATTATAAACCTGTTCCTGATGCTCCTAGGAAAATATGTCATAACTGTGGAAGTTCTAACCATCTGGCTTCTTTTTGCAGGAAAAATAAGAATATTAACTCCTTACCTTCAAAATCAGGAGTTAAGAGTCAGTCAGTTAGATACAAACCACAAAATCCTTGTTTTCATTGTAGTAGTTTATGGCATTCCATTTATACTTGTAAGGAATATCATAGTTTGTACTATGATTATTATCAAATAAAACCTTCTTTGAAGAAAGTTTCCATTGTTCCTTCTAGTATAAATTTTGATTCAAAGTCTGATAATGTAAATTCTGATAAGAAAAATGTTAACATAAACTCTGATGCTAAATCCGCTGCAAATGTTAACAAACTTAATAAGGCCAAAGGATCCAAGCAAGTCTGGGTCCTTAAAACTAATAATTAGTGGTCTTTATGATTGCAGGGCAACAAGAAAAATATTCTAGTTCTGGACAGTGGATGTTCAGGTCATATGATTGGAAATATGGCCCTGCTATCAGACTTTGTGGAGAAAGCTGGCCCAAGTGTTTCTTATGGAGATGGCAACATTGGAAAAACATTGGGATATGGCAATATCAATCTTGGGAATGTCATCATTAAAGAAGTAGCTCTGGTCTCAGGACTTAAACACAACCTTGTGAGTATAAGTCAAATCTGTGACAGAGGTGTTAGATATATTTGATAATGTCATGGCTAATATGTTTTATGTTTAGATTTCAGATCTTATTTGAACAGAACAAATCAGTACTTAACTGATCAGTACTTATACTGGAAGTCAGAACTTAAGGTACTGGAAGTCAGAACTTAAGGGATATCAGTACTTATGTTATCAGGAGATAGATATCAGAACTTAAGTGCTGAAGGACGATCAGATAAGGACAGTAGCTGATTAAAGTTAAGAAGATCAAGATAAACATAAGAAGAGATATGCATGAAGAAGGAATTCCGTGAAGAATGGAATACTTGGAATAGAAGATATCTGATTGATATATTTTAGGAAGCAGAATTATATTCCATATCAATTAGCGAATATCTTGTAACTGTGTAGTATATAAACACAGAAATAGAGTTTACACTAGAGGTGTTATCATTATCGAGAATATTATTTATTATAACTCTAGAAGCTCTCGTGATATTTTGTTCATCACTGAGAGATAACAGTTCCAGATTGTAACAGAGTTTATTGTTTAAATAAAGTTTGTTTTCTGTTACATAAGTTCTTGAAGTTTGATTTGATTGTAATAAACACTGTATTCACCCCCTCTACAGTGAAAGTGTGACCTAACAAGTGGTATCAGAGCTATCTGTTAACACACATACAGTTAAAGATCCAAACACAATCATGTCTGACACAGAAACTCCAACTAAGCCTACCAAAACTGAGGAATCATCAAAGATATCAACTCAGAGTCGATATGAGACTATCAGAGTTCCCATATTGAGACCATCTGAATATCCCATATGGAAGGTAAGGATGACCATGTTTCTGGAAGCAACAGATCCAGAATACCTTGATAGAATCAGGGAAGGGCCTCACAAACCTACCAAGCTCGCTGTTGTAGTTGCAGGTGAAGCAGCAATGACCGTACCAAAGGAAAAGACTGATTACACTGCTGAAGATATAGCATCTATTGCTAAGGATGCCAAGGTACGTCACTTATTGCATAGTGCCATTGATAATGTAATGTCAAACAGGGTAATCAACTGCAAGACTGCTAAGGAGATATGGGATGCACTGGAGACAAGGTGTCAAGGAACTGAAACAGTTAAGAAGAACAGGAAGACAATACTCACTCAAGAGTATGAACACTTTGACTCTAGGACTAATGAGTCATTGACTGATGTATATGATAGATTTGTCAAACTCTTGAATGACTTGTCATTAGTAAATAAGGAGTATGATCTTGAAGATACAAACCTCAAATTCCTGTTAGCTCTTCCTGAATGTTGGGATTTGAAGGCAACAACAATAAGAGACAACTACAATCTTGATGAAACAACTCTTGATGAAATCTATGGAATGCTCAAGACCCATGAACTTGAGATGGAACAAAGAAGCAAGAGAAAAGGAGGAAAGTCAAGGACAGTTGCTCTCAAGGTTGAAGAGGAATCCCCCAAACCACCTTCCTCAAAGAAAGATAAGGGTAAAGCTCTTATCATAAAATCTGATACTGAGTCATCAAGTTCTGAGAGTGATGATGACTCAGATTCTGAAAGCTTGCCTGAAACTGATGCTGATGAGGAGATGATGAAGCTGTGTGCTCTTATGGTGAAAGGAATCACAAAGATTGCATACAGGAAGTTCAGGAAGGGAAAGATGTTTTCCAGGAAAGGCATAAGTTCTGATAAGAAGAATTTCAGAAGATCTGAAGGAAAAGGAGGAAAGTCTGACAGAGGAGATTACGCTAATGTTAAATGTTATAATTGTGGTGAGAAAGGCCACATATCTCCTGATTGCAAGAAGACCAAGAATGACAAAGGCAAAGCTCTTGTCACAAAGCAGAAAAGCTGGACAGACACCTCAGACTCTGAAAGTGAGGAGAACTATGCATTGATGGCAAATGCTGATAAATCAAGTTCTGAGAGCAGTTCTGAAGCTGCTGAAACAAAGGTACCTCAGACTACTTATGCTTTTCATACTGATGATATTGATGAGTTGAGAAGATATCTTAAAACCATGTTTGTTAGTTATAGAGATCAAACTTTAACATGTGAAAGATTAACTTCTGAAAATCTTGCTTTTAAGAAAAGAAATGATTTCTTAGAAAAAGAGTTAGTCATGTTTCATCAAACTCAGCAGGATAGAGATAATGCTTTTTATATTAGGGATGAAGTGCTAAAAATGAATGAATCTCTAAAAACTGAGTTAGAAAAGGAGAGAGAGATTATCAGAACTTGGACTAACTCTGGCAAAACAACTCAAAATTTGCTAAGCAGTGGAAACTGGAAAGAGGGTTTAGGCTATGGAGTAAATGAAAAAGGAACTGTAGAAATTAAGCCTGTTGATAAGCAAAAGCCGAAGTTAAAACCTGTTAAGTTTGTAACTGAAAAATCCGAAAATGAGAAATCAGAAGTTAAAAAGGAATTAGCTTCTGACAAACTAAAACAGGAAAAGACAGCTGAAGTTAACATAGGCTTAATGACGAAGAAGCAGCTTAAGCATAAGCTGAAAGATGTTAAGGATGCAAACAAGGTAAAATCACCTAGGAAAAACAGGAATGGAAAGGAAGGTGTGAATAAAAGCAATAACTATAAATCTGTTCCTGATGCTCCTAGGAAAGCATGTCATAACTGTGGAAGTTCTAACCATCTGGCTTCTTTTTGCAGGAAGAATAAGAATATTAACTCCTTATATACAAAGTCAGGAGTTAAGAGTCAGTCTGTTAGATATAAACCACAAAATCCTTGTTTTCATTGTGGTAGTTTATGGCATTCCATTTATACTTGTAAGGAATATCATAGTTTGTACTATGATTATTATCAAATAAAACCTTCTTTAAAGAAAGTTTCTGTTGTTCCTTCTAGTATAAGGTCTGATAAGAAAACTGTTAACATAAAATCTGATGTTAAATCCGCTGCAAATGTTAACAAACCTAAAAAGGCCAAAGGATCCAAGCAAGTCTGGGTCCTTAAAACTAATAATTAGTGGTCTTTTTGATTGCAGGGCAACAGGAAAAATATTCTAGTTCTGGACAGTGGATGTTCAGGACATATGACTGGAAATAAGGCCCTGCTATCAGACTTTGTGGAGAAAGCTGGCCCAAGTGTTTCTTATGGAGATGGCAACATTGGAAAAACTTTGGGATATGGCAATATCAATCTTGGGAATGTCATTATTAAAAATGTAGCTCTGGTCTCAGGACTTAAACACAACTTACTGAGTATAAGTCAAATCTGTGACAGAGGTTATCATGTTGATTTCTTTGCAGAACATTGTGAAATAGTTAGTAAATCTAAAGGAAAAATTGTTCTGAAGGGATTCAGGCGTGGTAACATTTATGAAGCTAAGCTTTCAACAAGTTCTGATGGTTCTGCAATCTGTTTAGTGAGTAGAGCCTCAACTGAAGAAAGCTGGAATTGGCACAAGAAACTCTCTCATTTAAACTTCAACAAGATAAATGAACTGATCAAGAAAGATCTTGTGAGAGGACTGCCAAAATCAGTGTTTGTTCCTGATGGTCTTTGTGACTCATGTCAGAAGGCTAAACAAAGAAAATCTTCGTTCAAGAGCAAGACTGAATCATCAATTCTTGAGCCTTACTATCTACTTCATGTTGATCTATTTGGTCCAGTGAATGTCATGTCTATTGCAAAGAAGAAATATGCGTTGGTCATAGTAGATGAGTTCACCAGATACACATGGGTGTATTTCTTGCACACAAAAAGTGAAACTGCATCTATCCTGATTGATCATGTCAAACATCTGGATAAATTGATCAAAGATTCTGTGAAAATTTTGAGGAGTGATAATGGCACTGAATTCAAGAATTTGATAATGGAAGAGTTCTGCAAAAATCATGGAATAAAGCAGGAATTTTCTGCTCCTGGAACTCCACAGCAAAATGGAGTTGTTGAAAGGAAGAATAGAACTCTAATTGAAGCTGCACGAACAATGCTTGAAGAAGCAAAGCTTCCAACCTATTTCTGGGCTGAAGCTGTGCAGACTGCTTGTTTTACTCAAAATGCAACACTCATTAACAAGCATGGAAAAACACCATATGAGATGGTGAAGAACAAGAAGCCAAATCTCAAATACTTTCATGTATTTGGATGTAAGTGTTTTGTTCTCAAGACTCATCCTGAACAGCTATCCAAGTTTGATCTAAAAGCTGATGAGGGAATCTTTGTAGGATATCCACTTTCTACAAAAGCCTTCAGAGTCTATAATTTGAGAACAAAAGTGGTCATGGAATCTATCAATGTCTCTTTTGATGACAAGAAGATCACTGGACTTGAAGATTGCATTGATCATAATAAGCTGAGATTTGAAAATGAAGATTCATATTCTGATACCTCAAGTCCTGACAGTCTAAGTCCTGATACTGTAAATTCTGATAGATTAAACTCTGATGTTATTGAAACTGTGGTGACTACGTCAAAGGAAGATGCACCATTGCAGGGGGAGCATACTCAAGATTTTATCACATCTCAAGAAGCATCAGAACATACATCTGGCTCGTCAAATTCTGATTCGTCAAGTTCTGATAAGCCAAGTACTGACAGTGCTGAAAATCTAAATACTGAAGGATCCAACTCAGAGAGCATAGTTTCAGGGGGAGCATCAGAAAATGAAATCGAAGACAGCATGAATTATGGGGGAGCATCCAGTTCTAGAGAAAATCTTCCATCTGCAAGGAAGTGGACAAAATCACATACACCTGATTTAATAATTGGAAATCCTGAGGCAGGTGTCAGAACTAGAACAGGTACTTCGAATGAATGTCTTTACAATTCTTTTCTCTCTCAGTCTGAGCCAAAGAAAGTGGAAGAAGCTCTTCAAGATGCTGATTGGGTGCAAGCAATGCAGGAAGAGTTGAATGAATTTGAAAGAAACAAAGTCTGGACCTTAGTGCCAAGACCCAAGAATAGATCGGTTGTTGGTACAAAGTGGGTATTCAGAAACAAAACTGACAGTGATGGCATAATTGTAAGGAACAAGGCAAGGCTGGTTGCAAAAGGATATTCTCAACAGGAGGGAATTGACTATGATGAAACATTTGCTCCAGTTGCTAGGTTAGAAGCCATAAGGATATTCATGGCTTATGCTGCTCACAAAAAGTTTACTGTCTTTCAAATGGATGTGAAAAGTGCTTTTCTCAATGGAGAATTGGAAGAGGAAGTCTATGTTGAACAACCTCCAGGCTTTGTAGATTCCAAACATCCAGATTATGTCTACAGGCTTGATAAAGCACTTTATGGACTTAAGCAAGCTCCTAGAGCATGGTATGAGACTTTAGCTCAGTTTCTTCTGGAAAGTGGATTCAACAGAGGAACTATTGACAAAACATTGTTCTATCTCAACCATGGCAAGGACTTACTTTTGATCCAGATTTATGTTGATGATATCATTTTTGGGTCTCCAAATGACAAACTTTGCAAAAAGTTTGCCAATCTAATGCAGTCAAGATATCAGATGAGTATGATGGGAGAACTTAGTTATTTTCTGGGCCTTCAAGTCAAGCAGAGTGAAGAAGGAACTTTTATTTGTCAATCTAAGTACACCAGAAACTTGCTGAAAAAATTTGGAATGCAAGACTGTTCAAGTGCATCCACTCCCATGGCCACTGCAACAAAACTGGATAAGGATACTGGTAATTCAGTAGATATTACTGATTACAGAGGTATGATTGGCTCACTTCTCTATCTAACTGCTAGTAGACCAGATATCATGTTTGCTACCTGTCTTTGTGCAAGATTTCAAGCAGATCCAAGAGAACCTCACTTAACAGCTGTAAAAAGAATCTTTAAGTATCTTAAAGGAACAGCTGATCTAGGATTATGGTATCCTAGAGAATCAGATTTTAAATTAATAGGTTACTCAGATGCAGATTTTGCAGGTTGCAAAATTGACAGGAAAAGCACAAGTGGAAGCTGCCAATTTCTTGGAGGCAGATTGGTTTCTTGGTATAGCAAGAAACAAAAGTCAATTTCCACATCAACTGCAGAAGCAGAGTATATTGCTGCAGGAAGCTGCTGTGCACAGATTCTCTAGATGAAGAATCAGTTACTGGATTATGGGTTAACATATTTCAAAATCCCTATTTACTGTGATAATCAAAGTGCTATTGCTATGACAGGTAATCCAGTTCAACACTCTATGACAAAGCACATCAGCATCAGGTACCATTTCATCAGGGAACATGTGGATGAAGGTACAGTGGAATTGCATTTTGTTCCCACAGATCAACAAGTAGCAGATATCTTCACAAAACCACTGTGTGAAGCTACCTTTTCAAAATTGGTAAATGAACTTGGAATGATTTCAGGTTCTTTCTCTAAATCTGCTTAAACTTGTTCTATGTTATCAGACTTTATGATCAGTATTTACAGAATTAATCTCTTTGTATATTCTGTGCATTAATTGATAAATGTCTTCAAGTACTGACTGTTGTCTGATATATGTGTCTAAACTCTGATAAGTGATATGTCTGTTTCAGTAACTCTTCTATCCTATGAGGATAACTGTGCTAGATACTGACCTACTAGTCTTCAATAAACAAATGATCCCATGAAAGAAGTAGTTATTTCTGTGGAAATCTTATGACACAAGCAAATTCTGATAACTGAGCTTAGTTAAGTTTACTTGGTATATCTTATTACTAAGTCACAAATTAGAATAATGCTACTCATCTGTTTAAGTTCTGATTCTAGTAAAACTGTTGAATGTACTAAGTGCTGATAAACCTCACTTATCAAAAGAAGAAGAACAAAAATCAAAGAATAATATCAGGTACTCCTTTGAGATCTAGAGTAAAAATGTGAAAGGGACGACCCAAGTGCATTGCTGGTATTAAGTAAATATGCATTAGAAAAGCAAAATATTTTCTTGGTGACTTTTCACACTCTATGATTACTGGAGAAATACTCTGATAATAGCATAAATTCTAATAAACAGTCGTGACTCACTTACACTGAGAAGCCTCTGTAAAATAGAATTTCAAAAGATGCATAAAATTAGCACAAAAACAGTCGAGGTGAACTCATGCATGAACTCATTTATCAGTAGGTTTCAGGATAATGACAGATCTTTAGCAAAAATTTTCATTATGACTTATTTCTAAGATGTACTGAAGTAGATCAGACTTTACTCTTTGTCTGTTATTTAGCTTAATGCACACACACATCACTCCATATGAATGATGAAATTTCTGTGGTGGTCTATGTTATTTTAGATAAACAGTCATTGTGTCACTTCTGCACAAATTCTGAGGACAAGTTCTAGTTACACGTTCTGATGATTAATTTCTGACGTTCATAACTAAGAACTTGTATGAGTATTTACTAAGATAGATATTCCTTGTTCGAGTTAAGACATTATGTTCTGATGACTGTTAAGTTCTGGTATAGGTCTAAGTTCTGATTTTTCAGTCTAACCCTTTACTTAACTTATCTGTGAGTAAAATTTGGTAACAGTCTCAGATTAATTTCGAAATGTTGAAGTGGAAGATTAATAGTCTATGGTTAAAACATAATGGCACTCGTTCTTGAACAGTTCACTCTTGTTCCATGTGCACATTCCTTTTCCAATGACTGTTATTCTTTTTCAAAGTCTAGGGAGACGAGGTAGATTTAATTCTACCTGTCTGCATTCAATATCTTCGCGTCTCCTTGCATTCTCTTGCCTATATACACAGCCACTTCACATTAGTCTCTTCATCACACTTGTATCACAAATTCAGTCTTGTTTTTCATTTACTATCACAAATGGCTGAATTTGGCTGGTTCTACAATTACGGTGATGAGACTGTGCATGTCTTTTTGAATGGAATTCCAACTCCCTACCCTATCACCAACATCCCTCACAATCTCTGGATTCAATTTCCAGAGGTTATCAAACGTGATCTGGTGGCCGTTCGAAGAGACCTTCACCTTCGTCGTATCCGTCAGCAAGAGCGAATCATTCGACTCGCCATCTTGTTTGTCGAAGATAGGAAGAGGAAGATGACTTAATCTCGTCTTCTTCCTGTTCTTCTTCATCCTCAGCTTTGTCAGGCTTCTTAGCTAGGACTAAAGCTGTTGACGTTAGGATTAGAAGCTTAGGGAAAATCTTGTATTGATGTAATTTCTATTTCATTTATGTATTGACTTGATATATTAATGAAAATTGTTTTTACTTCAAGATTTTGTCTCTGAGTTATTTTATCTTGTGTTGTTAAATCCTGCTTGATATTCTGATGACCATTTAAATTTTGTCTTAAGTTCTGATTTAAGTTCTGATTCTTTGTCAGCACTTATTCATCGAAATTATCTCGGTCATTTTTAACATGATTCATTTTCAGAATATTAATGTTGCAGTGCAAAATAACCAATCAGTGATAACGGGTTAAAATTTGAATTGTTTCCCTTGATAAATGGAACAGTTTTTCCTTGAAACTCGGCAAATGGGTAAGTATTGATTACTGTTTTCTCGAGCCCAGTAACTATCCGTTATTACTGCATGTCTGACAGGTGTCCAACGGTAATATTTCTTTTGTATAAGTACAGCAGAGAGAAGATTTCTTTAATCTTTTTAATTTCTTCATCTTCTATCTCTCTTCTTACTTTTACTCTCCTTCACTTTACTATTTCCGTTGTTTTCATACAGATATTATCTCAAACACCTAACAGGCATACTTGAATTTCAATATTTTTCACATGGCACCAAAGGATTTAATCATTGATGGAGCAAAGTTTGTTCCAAACAACTATGCTGCAATTCTTGATCATGCTGACGCTCCATCTGAATTGCATTTTGTGCAAGATCTTCTTGCACATAGTGAGGTTGGGTACGCCTTAACTCAGCCTGAATTATTTTCAAGTCAACAAGTTCTGCGGTTCTGGAGGACTGGAATTTTTGATGATGGTGGTAAACGAGGAACTCCCAGTATTATCTTCCAAGTGGGTGATTCTTCCTATGTAGTCACTCCTGGTACAGTACGAAGAGCATTACATCTTCCAGAAGATTGTACCTTCTCTATACCAGAGGAATCAGAACTTCGGGGGTTAATGACTGATTTGGGATATGAACAGAGTCTGACGAAACTTGGACAGTTGAAACGGGCTCATATCAGAAGAGAATGGAGTTTCTTCTTCGATTGCATCACCAAGGCTTTTGGGAACAAATGTTCTAATTATGATGCTATCCCAATTCTGAGTCAGCACATCGGGTATGCTATTATCCATCAAACTCATTTTGATTTTGCAACTGGAATAATTGGTTTTATTGGGGATAGGATGACAGAGGATCGAGATGTTGTTTATTTTGCTAGATTCTGTCAACTTATTTATACGTATTGTACTGCTGAACCCCAGTTAGTCAGCACTCAAACCCCACCTTTTAAGGTTGCAAAAAGGTACTTTAACGACCTGATAAATGCTGACACAAAGAAATCAATGGTGAGACAATTACAGATTCCTCAGTCTGTGAAACAGATTCTGGTAAATGCTGATCCAGCTACTTACAAATCTGTTTACTCAAATGTTCAACCAACTCACCATAACCAAAATCCATCAACCTCAGTCCCTACCTCTCATTCTACTCAACCTACCCTCAGAACTTATCTCAAATCATATCTCTCCACTTCACAGACTGCTCAACCTTCTTCTTCAGCACCTACTGTGAAGCCTACATCCTCTAAGCCAAAGAGAACAAAGACTGTTCCTCAAACATCTCAGAAGAAGAGGAGGATTACTTTGAGAGATGAAACAGATTCTGAAGATCAGGTTCCTTCTTCAGAACCTATGATTTATGCAGCTGAGAAGGCAACTTCTCAGAAGGATTCTGCAATTGGGGGTTCTAGGCTTCTCAAGAGGCTTAGACGTATGACTGTTCCTGCAACTCCCAAGGAATCCAAATCAACAAGGAAGTACAAGAAACAGAGGGCACAGAGGCCAGTTTCAGATGATGAGGAGGAAGCAGCTAAGGAAGGGGATCAGGAATCTCTGATCTCACAAGACAAGGAATTTGCTCCAGTCACTTCTTCTCCATCAACTCCATTTAAGGAACCTGTATCTGACAAGGCTAATTTACCTTCTTTATCTCTTGTTGATCCAGGCACAAGTGCTGAAATTGATATTCAGAACTTGGTTGTGCCTGAAATACTTTTCTTAGAAGCTCCAACAGCAAATAATCCTTCCACAACACCTGTTACTGATGCTGTTCAAACTCCTGAGTTATCACTAACACCTTCTCTGCATCAAGATGATGATCAGATTTTAGGTGAGCATCAGGATATGGCTGTTGATCAGAACTTAGTATCAGATCAGCAATTAGAGGATGTTGAAGCCTCCATTGCTACTCATACAGTTGTCTTATCAGAAGATACTGATTCTTTAAGTTCTGATGCTGCAAATGTTGGAGATACTGGTGATGCTGCAAATGTTGGAGATACTGGTGAAGCTGCTACAACTGTAGATGCTGATGCAGCAGGTCCTTCAGGACATACTCCTCCACTGACTCTTCCTAAGTCTGAACTGCTAAAGGAGTTTGTTATCAGGGATGCACCAGTACCTTGGAGTGAAACTCCTGCAGGACAGGAGTGGACTAAGGAATGGAACTCAGTTTCATGTGTTCCAAATGCTTTACATCTTGCTGAGCACTTGACTAAAGCTGATGAAATGTTAAATTCTGATGATTTTAAAACCCAGCTTAGAGTCACTGCATTGAGTACTAAACATCTACAAGGTCTTCATTCCAACACTCATGCAGAGCTACACAAGATTCAGGAGAACTTTATTAAACAGGAACAAGTTTGGAAACTTGATAAGAAAAAGTTCTTCCAACCTACCATTGACAGGGTTGCTTATATTGAGAAAACTCAAGAGAAGCAACAAGCTCAGATTGATCAAATTCTGACAAATCAAGCTTCTCAGCAATCGCAACTTACTGAAATCCAGACCTCAGTGGAACTACTTATCTCTCTTTTATTACCTGCTGATGCCAAAAAGGGGGAGAAGGTAATTAAGTCCAAATGCAAAACCAACAAGTCACTGCAAGGACAGGATGATGGAAAAGATGACCAAGGAAACTCTGGAATGGGTAGTGGTCATAGTCAAGGTAGAAGATTTACATCAAGACAAGCTAGTCACAGAACAAGTTCTGATACTGGGAAAAGAATAAGTTCTGCTGCTGGTAAAAGGATAAGTTCTGATGAACTTCTAGATCTTGATGAGGAAATGTCAAGACAGTTATTTCTTCAAGAAAATCCAGGGATGGACTTGGAAAGTTTAAAGGAAGAAGAAGCCAGACTTAAATCAGAGAAAGTCACATCTAAATCTGAAGCTTCTGGTAAAAAGTTACTTCCAAAACCTAAAGGCATTGTGATCAAAGAGAGGATACATACTGAAGAAACTTTGGCTAGATCACAACCACAGATAGATCCAAGATCCAAGGGTAAAGAAAAGGTTGGTGAACCTATCAAGCCTTATGTACCTCCTGAGGAAGAAGAAATTACTGATGGAAAACATAATCTTGCTCTGACTTCAAGAAAAATTCTTAAAACAACCTCTGACATGGCTCAAGTTGTTCAGAGTCAAGAAATTGTAAGTTCTGATATTCAGAAGAAGCAAGTAACCTCTGACAGTGCTCAAGTTAACTTGATATCAGAAGATAAATCTAAAACACTCCTACCAGGATTCACTAAAGCAAAACAGACTCAATCTTTGAAGACTACTTTAAGTGGTTTTGAAGCAAGAGTAGTTACTGGAAAGGAAGCTAGAGATAAAACTGGATTGGGAAGTGCTGATGAAAGAAGAGTACACAACACTACTGATGATCCAACTTCCTTGAGTGAACCAGGTATTGGAGCAACTCCTGAGAGATTGAATCAACTAGAATCTGTATAGATGGTTTACCATACCTACTTGAAAGAATACATCATGTTGTATTTCATGACAGATGGTAGGGTTTATCATATAAGACAAAATGCCATTCCATTGAAGTATTTTGAAGAATTGGAGCATGTATTATTCTTACTTCAAGTGGATGACAGAATAACAGAGACTGCTGCAAACTACTTAAAGGAACAGATTCAGAGACAGAAAAGACTTTATTCTGTTAAGTCTGACAGCAGATATGTTCCAAAGTACAGAAATCACAATGGTGATATTGTTGATATGAAGCCTAATACTGCACAGATCAGAACATATCTTGGTATTAAGGGGCTTGAATTCAATCTAGAGTCTAACAAAGCTTATGTCATAAGACTAGATCGGGAGTTGAGAAAAGCAAAGATTAATGATCTCAGAGCTGCAATATTTCAAACTGGTGAAGATACTGCAGAGCTTAAAGATGTCAAACGGAGAATGATTGATGAACTCAGATATGCTGAGAAATGTTTGTTGAAGAATTATCTCAGAACAACTCCTGACATCAGAGAGATTGGAAAATGATGAAGCCAAGTCGAAGATCTACAACTGCTTAAATTCTGATATTTATACAGGTTGAAGTTGTTATCAGAAGTTGAATTGGTAAAAACTTTAAGGACTGTAAGTTGTAGTTATCTTGTCTATTTCTCATGCATTTGTACTTAATGTTTTTGACATCATCAAATATCTGTTAAACTTGTATATTTTGTTAATTTACAAGTTGGGGGAGATTGTTAGATATATTTGATAATGTCATGGCTAATATGTTTTATGTTTAGATTTCAGATCTTATTTGAACAGAACAAATCAGTACTTAACTGATCAGTACTTATACTGGAAGTCAGAACTTAAGGTACTGGAAGTCAGAACTTAAGGGATATCAGTACTTATGTTATCAGGAGATAGATATCAGAACTTAAGTGCTGAAGGACGATCAGATAAGGACAGTAGCTGATTAAAGTTAAGAAGATCAAGATAAACATAAGAAGAGATATGCATGAAGAAGGAATTCCGTGAAGAATGGAATACTTGGAATAGAAGATATCTGATTGATATATTTTAGGAAGCAGAATTATATTCCATATCAATTAGCGAATATCTTGTAACTGTGTAGTATATAAACACAGAAATAGAGTTTACACTAGAGGTGTTATCATTATCGAGAATATTATTTATTATAACTCTAGAAGCTCTCGTGATATTTTGTTCATCACTGAGAGATAACAGTTCCAGATTGTAACAGAGTTTATTGTTTAAATAAAGTTTGTTTTCTGTTACATAAGTTCTTGAAGTTTGATTTGATTGTAATAAACACTGTATTCACCCCCTCTACAGTGAAAGTGTGACCTAACAAGAGGTTATCATGTTGATTTCTTTGAAGAACACTGTGAAATTGTGAGTAAATCTAAAGGCAAAGTTGTTCTGAAAGGATATAGACGTGGTAACATTTATGAAGCTAAGCTTTCAACAAGTACTGATGGCTCTGCAATCTGTCTGTTAAGTAGAGCATCAATTGAAGAAAGCTGGAATTGGCATAAGAAACTCTCTCATTTAAATTTCAACAATATAAATGAACTGGTCAAGAAAGATCTTGTGAGAGGATTGCCAAACACAGTATTTGCTCCTGATGGTCTTTGTGATTCATGTTAGAAAGCCAAACAAAGAAAATCTTCATTCAAGAGCAAGACTGAATCATCAATTCTTGAGCCTTATCATCTTATACATGTTGATCTATTTGGTCCAGTAAATGTCATGACTATTGCAAAGAGGAAGTATGCGTTGGTCATAGTGGATGAGTTCACTAGATACACATGGGTGTATTTCTTGCACACAAAAAGTGAAACTGCATCTATCTTGATTGATCATGTCAAACAGTTGGATAAAATGGTCAAAGATTCTGTGAAAATTTTAAGGAGTGATAATGGCACTGAGTTCAAGAATTTGATAATGAAAGAGTTCTGCAAAAGCCATGGAATAAAGCAGGAATTTTCTGCTCCTGGAACTCCACAGCAAAATGGAGTTGTTGAAAGGAAGAATAGAACTCTCATTGAAGCTGCACGTACAATGCTTGAAGAAGCAAAGCTTCCAACCTATTTCTGGGCTGAAGCTGTGCAGACTGCTTGTTTTACTCAAAATGCAACACTCATTAACAAGCATGGAAAAACACCATATGAGATGGTGAAGAAAAAGAAGCCAAATCTGAAATATTTTCATGTATTTGGATGCAAGTGTTTTGTTCTCAAGACTCATCCTGAACAGCTATCAAAGTTTGATCTAAAAGCTGATGAAGGAATCTTTGTTGGATATCCACTTTCCAGAAAAGCCTTCAGAGTCTATAATTTGAGAACAAAAGTGGTCATGGAATCTATCAATGTCTCTTTTGATGACAAGAAGATCACTGGTCTTAAAGATTTCGTTGACCATGATCAGCTGAGATTTGAAAATGAAGACTCATATTCTGATACTGAAAATCCTGACAGTCTAAGTCCTGATACTACAAACTCTGACGGATTAAACTCTGATGTTATTGAAACTTTGGTGACTACGTTAAAGGAAGATGCACCTATACAGGGGGAGCATACTCAAGATCCTACCACATCTCAAGAAACATCAGAACATGCATCTGGCTCTTCAAGTTCTGATTCGTCAAGTTCTGATAAGCCAAGTTCTGATAATGCTGAAAATCTTAATTCTGAAGAATCCAACTCAGAGAGCATAGTTTCAGGGGGAGCATCAGAAAATGAAAATGAAGATAGCATGGATCATGGGGGAGCATCCAGTTCTAGAGAAAACATTCCATCTGCAAGGAAGTGGACAAAATCACATACACCTGATTTGATAATTGGAAATCCTAATGCAGGTGTCAGAACTAGAACAGGTACTTCAAATGAGTGTTTATACAATTCTTTTCTCTCTCAGACTGAGCCAAAGAAAGTAGAAGAAGCTCTTCAAGATGCTGATTGGGTGCAAGCAATGCAGGAAGAGTTGAATGAATTTGAAAGAAACAAAGTCTGGACCCTAGTGCCAAGACCAAAGAATAGATCTGTTGTTGGTACAAAATGGGTATTCAGAAACAAAACTGACAGTGATGGCATAATTACAAGGAATAAGGCAAGGCTGGTTGCAAAAGGATATTCTCAACAGGAGGGAATTGATTATGATGAAACATTTGCACCAGTTGCTAGGTTAGAAGCCATAAGGATATTTTTGGCTTATGCTGCTCACAAAAAGTTTACTGTCTTTCAAATGGATGTGAAAAGTGCTTTTCTCAATGGAGATTTGGAGGAAGAGGTATATGTTGAACAACCTCCAGGTTTTGTAGATACCAAACATCCAGATTATGTCTACAGGCTTGATAAAGCACTTTATGGACTTAAGCAAGCTCCTAGAGCATGGTATGAGACTTTAGCTCAGTTTCTTCTGGAAAGTGGATTCAACAGAGGGACAATAGATAAAACACTGTTCTACCTCAACCATGGAAAGGACTTACTTCTGGTCCAGATTTATGTTGATGATATCATTTTTGGATCTACAAATGACAAACTTTGCAAGAAGTTTGCCAAACTAATGCAGTCAAGATATCAGATGAGTATGATGGGGGAACTTAGCTATTTTCTGGGCCTTCAAGTCAAGCAGAATGAGGAAGGCACTTTTATTTGTCAAACCAAGTACACCAAAAACTTGCTAAAGAAATTTGGAATGCAAGATTGTTCAAGTGCATCCACTCCAATGGCCACTGCAACAAAACTGGATAAGGATACCGGTAAATCAGTAGATATTACTGACTACAGAGGTATGATTGGCTCTCTACTCTATCTAACTGCTAGTATGCCTGATATCATGTATGCTACCTGTCTTTGTGCAAGATTTCAAGCAGATCCAAGAGAACCTCACTTAACAGCTGTAAAAAGAATCTTTAAGTATCTTAAAGGAACAGCTGCTCTGGGATTATGGTATCCTAGAGAATCAGATTTTAAACTAATAGGTTACTCAGATGTAGATTTTACAGGTTGCAAAATTGACAGGAAAAGCACAAGTGGAAGCTACCAATTTCTTGGAGGCAGATTGGTTTCTTGGTACAGCAAGAAACAAAAGTCAATTTCCACATCAACTGCAGAAGCAGAGTATATTTTTCTGCAGGAAGCTGTTGTGCATAGATTCTTTGGATGAAGAATCAGTTATTGGATTATGGGTTAACATATTTCAAAATCCCTATTTACTGTGATAATCAAAGTGCTATTGCTATGACAGGTAATCCAGTTCAACACTCTATGACAAAGCACATCAGCATCAGGTACCACTTCATCAGAGAACATGTGGATGAAGGTACAGTGGAATTATATTTTGTTCCCACAGATCAATAGTTGGCAGATATCTTCACAAAACCATTATGTGAAGCTACTTTTACAAGATTGGTAAATGAACTTGGAATGGTTTCAGGTTCCTTCTCTAAATCTGCTTAGACTTGTTCTGTGTTATCAGACTTTATGCTCAGTATTTACAGAATTAATCTCATTGTGTATTCTATGCTTAATTGCTAAATATTTTTAAGTACTGACTGTTGTCTGATATATATTTCTCAACTCTGATAAGTGATATGTCTGTTTCAGTAATTATTCAATCCTATGAGGATAACTGTGCTAGATACTGACCTAGTAGTCTTCAATAAACAAATGATTCCATGGAAGAAGTAATTATTTCAGTGGAAATCTTATGACACTAGCAAATTCTGATAATTGAGCTTAGTTAAGTTCACTTTGTATATCTTATTACTAAGTCATAAATTAGAATAATGCTACTCATCTGTTAAGTTTTGATACTAGTAAAACCGCTGAATGCACTAAGTGCTGATAGACCTCTCTTATCAAAAGAAAAAGCAAAAAGATCAAAGAATAAAATCAGGTACTCCTTTGAGATCTAGAGTAAAAATGTGGAAGGGACGACCCAAGTGCATTGCTGGTATTAAGTAAATATGCATCAGAAAAGCAAAATATTTTCTTGGTGACTTTTCACACTCTATGATTACTGGAGAAATACTCTGAAAATAGCATAAATTCTGATAAACAGTCGTGACTCACTTACACTGAGAAGCCACTGTAAAATAGAATTTTAAAAGATGCATAAAATTAGCACAAAATAGTTGAGGTGGACTCAAGCATAAACTCATTCTTCAGTCGGTTTCAGGACAATGACAGATCTTTAGCAAATTTTAGTTATGCCTTATTTCTAAGATGTACTGCAGTGAATCAGACTTTACTCTTTGTCTGTTTTTAGCTTAATGCACACACTAATCACTCCATCTGAATGATGAAAATTTCTGTGGTGGTCTATGTTATTTTCGATAAACAGTCAGTGTGTCCTTATTGCACAAATTCTGAGGAAAAGTTCTAAGTTACACGTTCTGATGATTAAGTTCTGACGTCTATAACTCAGAACTTGTATGAGGATTTACTAAGATGGGCATTCCTTTTTCGAGTTAAGAAATTATGTTCTAATGACTGTTAAGTTCTGGTATAGGTCTAAGTTTTCATTTCTCAGTCTAATCCTTTACTTGGCTTATCTTTGAATAAAATTTGATAACAGTCTCAGTTTGTACTCAAATATGTTGAAGTGGAAGATTAATAGTCACTATGATTAGGATTAATGGTTTTTTACTTGAACAGTCCACTGTTTCTTGTGTCTTGTGCGGTCTAGACCATGATTCCTCTTTCCAATGACTGTTATTCTCTTTCAAAGTCTAGGGAGACGAGGTCGAATTAATTCTACCTGTCAGCATTCAATTTCTTTGCGTCTCCTGACATTCTCTTGCCTATATAAGCAACCACTTCACATCAGTCTTTCCATCACATTCTTCTCACACACTTATCCTCCTTCTTCTGTCAAAAACACAATGGTTCGATATAACATGTTTTTGAACACACAAACCTTCACAATGGAGCTCAGTTGTGCCGAGTGGCAGCAGGAGTGGCATATAACAGCCATTCCTGAGGAGATCTGGGACTCTATCCCACAGGAGGTGCTGGCTCACCTTCTATTCTTCGAGATGGATTACCATCGCCATCTGGAGCGCCTGGAGGAGGATAGGCGGGAAGCTATCCATCAGGAAGAGCGAATCATATGACTCGCCATCTTGTTCGTCGAAGATAGGAAGAGGAAGATGACTTAATCTTGTCTTCTTCCTGTTCTTCTTCATCCTCAGCTTTGTCAGGCTTCTTAGCCAGGACTAAAGCTGTTGATGTTAGGATTAGAAGCTTAGGGAAAATCTTGTATAAGTATTGATGTAATTTCCATTTCATAAATGTATTGACTTGATATATTAATGAAAACTGTTTTTACTTCAAGATTGTGTCTCTGAGTTATTTTATCTTGAGTTGATAAATCCTGATTGATATTCTGATGACCATTTAAATGGTACTTTTAGTTAAGTTCTGATTCTCTGTCAGCACTTATTCATCGACATTATATCGGTCATTTTTAACATGATTTATTTTTAGAATATTAATGTTGCAGTGACAAATAATTCAATCAGTGATAACGGGTTAAAATTTGAATTGTTTCCCTTGATAAATGGAACAGTTTTTCCTTGAAACTCGGCAAATGGGTAAGTCATGATTACTGTTTTCTCGAGCCCAGTAACTATCTGTTATTACTGCATGTCTGACAGGTGTCCAACGGTAATATTTTTTTTGTATAAGTACAGCAGAGAGAAGATTTCTTTAATCTTTTTAATTTCTTCATCTTCTATCTCTCTTCTTACTTTTACTCTCCTTCACTTTACTATTTCCGTTGTTTTCATACTGATATTATATCAAACACCTATCAGGCATACTTAACTCTAAATTTTTTCACATGGCACCAAAGGATTTAATCATTGATGGAGCTAAGTTTGTTCCAAACAACTATGTTGCAATTCTTGATCATGCTGAAGCTCCATCTGAATTGCACTTTGTGCAAGATCTTCTTGCACATAGTGAGGTTGGGTACGCCTTAACTCAGCCGAATTATTTTCAAGTCAACAAGTTCTGAGGTTCTGGAGGACTGGCGTTTTTGATGATGGTGGTAACCGTGGAACTCCCAGTATTATCTTTCAAGTGGGTGATTCATCTTTTGTAGTCACTCCTGGTACATTACGCAGGGCTTTACATCTTCCAGAGGATTGTACTTTCTCAGTTCCAGAGGACTCAGCCCTTAGGGAGTTTATGGCTGCATTGGGATATGAAAAGAGTCTGACGAAACTTGGACAGTTGAAACGGGCTCATATCAGAAGAGAATGGAGTTTCTTCTTTGATTGCATCACCAAAGCTTTTGGAAATAAATGTTCGAATTTTGATGCTATTCCCATTATGAGTCAGCACATCGGGTATGCAATTATCAATCAATCTCATTTTGATTTTGCAACTGCTTTAATTGGTTTTATTGGGGATAGGATGATAGAGGATCGAGATGTTGTTTATTTTGCTAGATTCTGTCAACTTATTTACACTTATTGTACTGATGAACCTCAGTTAGTCAGCACCCAAACCCCACCTTTTAAGGTTGCAAAAAGGTACTTTAATGATCTGGTAAATACTGATACTAAGAAGAAAATGGTTAGCCCTTTACAGATTCCTAAGTCTGTAAAACAGATCCTGGTAAATGCTGATCCTGATACCTATAGATCTGTTTACTCTGATGTTCAACCACCTCCAACCACCCAAAATCCATCAACCTCAGTACCTACCTCTCATTCTACTCAACCTACCCTCAGAACTTATCTCAAATCCTATCTCTCCACTTCACAGACTGCTCAACCTTCTTCTTCAGCACCTACTGTGAAGCCTACATCCTCTAAGCCAAAGAGAACAAAGACTGTTCCTCAAACACCTCAAAAGAGGAGGAGAATTACTTTGAGAGATGAATCAGATTCTGAGGATCAGATTCCTTCTTCAGAACCCGTGGTAGATGAAGCTGAGAAGGCAACTTCTCAGAAGGATTCTGCAATTGGGGGTTCTAGGCTTCTCAAGAGGCTTAGACGTATGACAGTTCCTGAATTTCCCAAGGAATCCAAATCAACAAGGAAGTACAAGAAATAGAGGGCACAAAGGCCAGTTTCAGATGATGAGGAGGAAACAGCTAAGGAAGGGGATCAGGAATCTCTGATCTCACAAGACAAGGAATTTGCTCCAATCACTTCTTCTCCATCAACTCCATCTCAGGAAGCTGTATCTGACAAGGCTAATTCACCTTCTGTGTCTCTTGTTGATCCAGGCACAAGTGCTGAAATTGATATTCAGAACCTGGTTGTGCCTGAAATACTTTTCTTAGAAGCTCCAACAACAAATAATCCTTCCACAACACCTGTTACTGATGCTGTTCAAACTCCTGAGTTATCACCAACACCTTCTCTGCATCAAGATGCTGATGATCAGATTTTAGGTAAGCATCAGGATATGGCTGTTGATCAGAACTTAGTATCAGATCAGCAATTAGAGGATGCTGAAGCCTCCATTGCTACTCACACTGTTGTCTTATCAGAAGATACTGATTCTCTAAGTTCTGATGATGCAAATGTTGGAGATACTGGTGAGGCTGCTACAACTGTAGATGCTGATGAAGCAGGTCCTTCAGGACATACTCCTCCACTGACTCTTCCTAAGTCTGAACTGGTAAAGGAGTTTGTTATCAGGGATGCACCAGTACCTTGGAGTGAAACTCCTGCAGGTCAGGAGCGGACTAAGGAATGGAACTCAGTTTCATGTGTTCCAAATGCTTTACATCTTGCTGAGCACTTGACTAAAGCTGATGAAATGTTACATTCTGATGATTTTAAAACCCAGCTTAGAGTCACTGCATTGAGTACTAAACATCTACAAGGTCTTCATTCCAACACTCATGCAGAGCTACACAAGATTCAGGAGAACTTTATCAAACAGGAACAAGTTTGGAAAATTGATAAGAAAAAGTTCTTCCAACCTACCATTGACAGGGTTGCTTATATTGAGAAAACTCAAGAGAAGTAACAAGCTCAGATTGATCAAATTCTGATAAATCAAGCTTCTCAGCAATCGCAACTTACTGAAATCCAAACTTCAGTGGAACTACTTATCTCTCTTTTATTACCTGCTGATGCCAAATAGGGGGAGAAGGTAATTAAGTCCAAATGCAAAACCAACAAAACACTGCAAGGAAAGGATAATGGAAAAGATGACCAAGGAAACTCTGGAATGGGTAGTGGTCATAGTCAAGGTAGAAGGTTTACATCAAGACAAGCTAGTCACAGAACAAGTTCTGATACTGGGAAAAGAATAAGTTCTGCTGCTGGTAAAAGGATAAGTTCTGATGAACTTCTAGATCTTGATGAGGAAATGTCAAGACAGTTATTTCTTCAAGAAAATCCAGGGATGGACTTGGAAAGTTTAAAGGAAGAAGAAGCCAGACTTAAATCAGAGAAAGTCACATCTAAATCTGAAGCTTCTGGTAAAAAGTTACTTCCAAAACCTAAAGGCATTGTGATCAAAGAAAGGATACATACTGAAGAAACTTTGGCTAGATCACAACCACAGATAGATCCAAGATCCAAGGGTAAAGAAAAGGTTGGTGAACCTATCAAGCCTTATGTACCTCCTGAGGAAGAAGAAATTACTGATGGAAAAGATGATCTTGCTCTGACTTCAAGAAAAGTTCTTAAAACAACCTCTGACATGGCTCAAGTTGTTCAGAGTCAAGAAATTGTAAGTTCTGATATTCAGAAGAAGCAAGTAACCTCTGACAGTGCTCAAGTTAACTTGATATCAGAAAATAGATCTAAAACACTCCTACCAGGATTCACTAAAGCAAAACAGACTCAATCTTTGAAGACTACTCCAAGTGGTTTTGAAGCAAGAGTAGTTACTGGAAAGGAAGCTAGAGATAAAACTGGATTGGGAAGTGCTGATGAAAGAAGAGTACACAACACTACCGATGATCCAACTTCCTTGAGTGAACCAGGTATTGGAGCAACTCCTGAGAGATTGAATCAACTGGAATCTGTACAGATGGTTTACCATACCTACTTGAAAGAATACATCATGTTGTATTTCATGATAGATGGTAGGGTTTATCATATAAGACAAAATGCCATTCCTTTGAAGTATTTTGAAGAATTGGAGCATGTACTTTTCTTACTTCAAGTGGATGACAGAATAACAGAGACTGCTGCAAACTACTTAAAAGAACAGATTCAGAGACAGAAAAGGCTTTATTCTGTTAAGTCTGACAGTAGATATGTTCCAAAGTACAGAGATCACAATGGTGATATTGTTGATATGAAGCCTAATACTGCACAGATCAGAACGTATCTTGGTATTAAGGGACTTGAGTTCAATCTTGAATCTGACAAAGCTTATGTTATAAGACTAGATCAGGAGTTAAGGAAAGCAAAGATTAATGATCTCAGAGCTGCAATCTTTCAAACTGGTGAAGATACTGTAGAGCTTAAAGGTGTTAAAAGGAGAATGATTGATGAACTAAGATATGCTGAGAAATGTTTGTTGAAGAACTATCTCAGAACAACTCCTGACATCAGAGAGATCAGAAGATGATGAAGCCAAGTCGAAGATCTACAACTGCTTAAATTCTGATATTTATACAGATTGAAGTTGTTATCAGAAGTTGAAATTGGTAAAACTTTAAGGACTGTAAGTTGTAGTTATCTAGTCTATTTCTCATGCATTTGTACTTAATGTTTTTGACATCATCAAATATCTGTTTAACTTGTATATTTTGTTAATTTACAAGTTGGGGGAGATTGTTAGATATATTTGATAATGTCATGGCTAATATGTTTTATGTTTAGCTTTCAGATCTTGTGTGAACAGGATAGATCAGTACTTAACTGTTGATCAGTACTTATACTGGAATTCAGGACTTAAGGATATCAGTACTTGTATTATCAGGAGATAATCATCAGAAGATAGATATCAGAACTTAAGTGCTGAAGGACAATCAGATAAGGACAGTAGCTGATTAAAGGAAAGAAGATCGAGATAAACATAAGAAGAGATATGCATGAAGAAGGAATTCCGTGAAGAATGGAATACTTGGAATAGAAGATATCTGATTGATATATTTTAGAAAGCAGAATTATATTCCATATCAATTAGCGATTATCTTGTAACTGTGTAGTATATAAACACAGGCATAGGGTTTACACTATAAGTGTTATCATTATCGAAGTTATTATTCTATATAACCCTAGCAGCTCTTGTGATATTTGTTCATCACTGAGAGGTAACAGTTCCATATTGTAACAGAGTTTATTGTTTCAATAAAGTTTGTTTTCTGTTACTTAAGTTCTTTAAGTTCGATTTGAGTGTACTATACACTGTATTCACCCCCTCTACAGTGTGTGTGTGACCTAACAATTATTAATTGAAGTTAGTGATCGAATTTTGGATTGCAATTGATTGTGTTGTGATTGATTTGACGTCGGGATGTTCGACGGGTAGGCCGATAAACAAAGGAGACGCTGCCCGATTTTCGGAAAATTAATTCCGAAAATACGGGAACGTAACCTATAATTATCGGAGACGTCGAAAGAGGATATGTAATTTTACGAAACCTAATTACGTGTTGTTGGGATAAGATATTTTATAAACAAATTGCTCGTCCGTTTAATACGAAAAGAACGCCTATAGGCTCAAAAAAAAATTCTACTTTCATTAAAAATACTTTCGAGACCCAAAACCTTTTGTTTCGGAAGGTCGCTTGTTTTGTAAATCGATTCGGAGTCGCGTAGTGACTGAAAAATTATATTTTGACCCGATTTCAGTTTTATACTTACCGAGTCGAACCTTTCGACAAACCGAGTCATATAAGATATGATTTATGTGATATGTGAGTTACGTGTTTATGTGTTATGTGAATTATGTGCATATATGGGTCAAGAGTCCTGTGTTTGGCTGATATAATTAGGTGCGGGCTATCGTATGGGTTGACAATAGGGTTTTGATGCGCAGTTCGTCGAGTAATTATCGTTTAAATGATTAAAGTGTTATCTTTTAATTATAGATGCGGATCATTCGAGGTAATCAGAACCAGACGTTGAATAAAGAGTTGAATGGAATGGTATTGGATATCAGGCTTCTAGCAATCGCAGTAGGAGCATATCAGGAAAGCGTTGAAAAGAAAGATTGTGATGTTTTGAGAAAAAATGTCAGAATAGATGCGTGTTTGCGAGTGTGACTAACTGCTAAAAATCCAAAGGCAAGTACCCCTGACTTCACTTATCATTCAAGTGACGTTTATTTCATATCATATTATGCAAGTATCCCTATCATCACTTATTGTTCAAGTGATATTTATTTTGAATCCTATTATGCAAATATTGTTTTCCCTATTCTTAGTTCAGAATATATAAATATTTTTACATATCGCTGAATTAAATGATTCTTTTTAGGCAAGTACCATCTCCTATTCTATGTTCATAATAGTTTTCCGCCCCCAATGAGATGGGGAATTTGTAGTTAAATGTTTTACTTATCAAATCACTGGATTTATAAATATTTTGGATTTTGAGAAAGATGTTGTTGTTGCGAGTATTCCTGCCCAAGTGAATGGGGGATAAAATTATTTAGGATGTCGATTGATTCGGCTCCTTTTTCAATAAAAAGGTTTTTAAGATTTGAATGGTTATTGGTTACTGGTTACAGCATAGGTGATCGAGATATCGGTCCAGCTGTAATATCTTTCAAGGCGAGTATATGCCTTTTCTGGCGCCCTATAGGTACCGTATGTCTACGGGATATGGGTAGTACCTATACTTATGGTATGGCTGCGGGATACCGGTGTTGTTTCGCGACTGATCATCGGGAACAACATCAAATGTTATTGGTTCCAATCTAAATTGATATCTAAATTTCTTTATTGTTTTGATAATCATAGAATAAATGATTTCTCAACTGATTCTGTTTTAGATTAAAAGTACTGATTGTATTTTTGATTAAAAGTGAATTGTGATTTTGATTCAGTTTCTGATTTTATGGATACTTAGTTTGTTGTTACATATGAAAGGTGGTATTAGTACAGATGATTGGTGTTGACTTCAGTATGGAATGTTGTTAGCATCAAAGTTCATATTGATATCTAATTTGATATGACAACAAAATGAGTATTGATATCAAGAGTTCAGTTTTGAGTAAAGTTTGTGATTCATTCCATAATCATGGCTTCTTGTTGTTATTGTTTACGATATTTACGTAAACACTGTTTTACGAGTTTTATCCTCATCAAGATTCAAAGTATTGCTGAAGCATTTCACTCGAAAATATCAAAAAGAGTTTTGAATACAGTGAGAAACAATTATCCGATTCTTTATTAAATTTTCTGTTTCAGTAATTATGATTTTTAAAATGTTCTGCGTTGTTGCAGATGTCGGTTTTATATCAAAACAACCATATATATATATTACAATGATCTTGCTGAGCATTTCTTCCGCTCATACTTGCCTGTTTTTTTTTAAATTCAACCTCCAGTGTGGATTAGCTTGCGCTGTTTAGCTGCGTAATTCGAGGAAGTAAAGAAGAAGCTCTTGGAAGGTGGTTGGTCCAGGGTTTACGAACTAGTGTAAGTTTTATTGTGTAAAGTTGTTTATATTATATTATATTATATTATAGTTGTGTATTTTATAGTTGGGCCTAGTATACTTCTTTTTGAAGTTATACTAGCGGGTTAAGTTTTGTGATTGAGAATTGTTAAAAAGAGTTTTAAAAGAAAGTGAAAATTTTATTTGTGGAATTTGGATATCTTGTTTCTAGAACTGTAACCTTAAAAGATTTTGGATTAGTTTGGGGTCATAGATGCTAAATATCTTACGCTGGCATTTAATTATTGATTAAACAGGATAATTTGGATTGAGGTTTTATAGTGACGACCAAATCCTCTGACCCCGGATTTGGGGGCGTTACATTAATCTTTATTTAATCATTTGTAAATGCACACACTCTCACTCCATATGAATGATGAAAATTACTGTGGTGATTAAGTTGTTTTTCACAAACAGTTTAGTATTATTTGCATAATTTCTGAGGACAAGTTCTGATGAAAGTTCTGATGATTAAACTCTGAAGAAATAAGTCAGTATTTGAATGAAGAATCACAGAAACGGACATTCACTTTTTGAGTACTGAAGCCATATTCTGATGTCCGTTAAATTCTGATAATAGTCAAGTTCTGATATAAATCCTGATGGAAACTCTAATGCTTACGTGGCATTTTGTATTTACTTGACTTATTTGTGGTTTTACTGTAATGGTCATATTTATCAGAAAATAATTAAGTGAGATTAAAAAATCATAATCATTTGGTTGGTCGGAAATGTGTTTGCCTTGACAACTGCATGTGCACAATAATTACTGCGTATTTCTTGTGCCCACCAACTACTGATTTAACTATTTACTGGCTGACAGGTGTAAAGTGTCTGTTTTACTTCCAAAAAGAGTTGTTTAGTGGAGAGAGTATATATATGGGAGTTAAAAGATTTTACAATCTTTTACCTACTTTCTAATTCTTTTCTTTTCTTTATTATTCTCTCTCTCTTTCTAATATTCTCTGAAGCTCTATTTTTCACAAGCATTTTATCAAACACTTTGCAAACCCACATTTTTTCACTTATTTCTCTACAGAAATGGCACCAAAAGATCTGATTTATGATGGAGCCAAGTTTGTTCCTAATAACTACATGGCAATTCTTTCTAAGGATGAAGCTCCATCAGAACTTCACTTCATCCAAGATTTTTTATCTCGAAGTGAGATTGGGAATGCTTTGACCCAACCAGAAGCACTCTCAGGAACTCAAGTGCTGGAGTTTTGGAGGAATGGTGTTTATGATGATGGTGGTGCAAATGGGTCCCCAAGCATCATATTTACAACAGGGGAAGATGAACACTTGGGTACATTGTCAATTGTTCGACAGGCTTTACATCTTCCAGAAAACTGTGTTTACAGTTCACAAGTTGGGGAACCAGCTCTTCAACAGATGATGGCAAACCTTGGTTATGAAAAATCTTTGTCCAAGCTGGGACAATTGAAGAGGCCCCACATCAGGAGGGAGCAGAGTTTCTTTTTCGACTGCATCACTAAGGCCTTTTCCAACAAGTGCTCCAACTTTGATGCAATCTCAATCCTGACTCAGCAAATCGGGTATGCTCTCATTAATCAAACTCATTTTAATTATGCTAGTGTTGTGCTAGGATTTATTTGGGATAGGATGCAAGAGGACAAAAATACTGTATATTTTGCTAGATTTTGCCAACTTATTTACAATTTCTGTAGTTCTGATAAGTCCCAACTAGCTAGTGAGTTGATTGAAACCTTTAAACTTGCTAAAAGGGCTTTCACTGACTAATTATCTACTGATAATAAGAAGGCTGTACCGAGACCCCTCCGAATTCCATAGTCAGTCAAACAGGTCTTAGTAAACTCTAACCCAAACACCTATACTGCTATATATGCTGATATACAATCATCCCAACCTCCATTAGCACCTACAACCAATCAACCACCTACCACTTCTCAACCTCAACCAACTCAACCTACCATCAGAACATATTTTCAGCCAGCTCAATCATCTCAACCTCAACCATCAGTACCTACCATCAGAACTTCATCCTCCAGGCCTAAAAGAGCAAAATCTGTTTCTAAATCTCTACCAAGGAGAAGGATGATTCTTAGGGATGAATCTGATGATGAAGATGAGCAATTCCAGGTTCATGCATCAGAACTTGTGATTGTGGAAGCTGAAAAGACAGCTTCTCAGAAAGAAACTGAAGCTGAAAATTCTGATATTTTGAAGAGAAAAAGAACTTCAAGTTCTGATGCTAATAAAGCAACTCCTACACCATCCAGAAGATCAAAGAAACAGAGAGCAGGAAGGCATTTGGCACAACCTCCATCTGAGGTTACTAATGAAGCTGAGGAAGGGGATCAGGAATCTCTGATCTCAAAGCCAATAGTAATTAAATCTTTGCCACCTCCAACTCAGGCTGAAGACACTGTTCAGGATACAGTGATCACACCTCCTGCCTCTCTTATTCATGACAATGTTACAGTTGAAGATTCAGGGTTAAGTCCTGAAATTGACCTTCAAAGGCTGATAATTCCAACTGTGTTGTATTTGGAAGCTCCAACAGTACAAGTGATAACTCCACATCTTTCTCCATTAAATGTTGATATTCCTACAACACCTATTCTGGATATGGACAAAGATGAAGTTGTACCAAAATCTCCAACAGCCACACACATACTAGTATTGTCGGAAGATGATGGGATTCTCTCCAGTTCTGGAGACAGTGCTCCAATAAATGCTCCCATTCTTGGAAAGGAGGCACTGATTGAAAATTTTGTTGAACAAGCTGCTCCTATTCATTGGGAAGAAAATCATAGAGGAGTGGAGTGAACTAAGAAGTGGAATGAATCTGATTTCATTCCAAGCTCAAAAGTTCTGACAGAGCATATTGCTAAAGCTAATGAGTTGTTGACTAACTCTGATTTCAAGACACAACTCAAAGTCACATCTCTAAGTATCAAGTCTCTTCATGGTCAACACTCTACGACTCATGAAAAGGTTGACAAACTTCTGGAAAAAGCTGAAAAGCTGGATATGAAGATCAAGCTAGATAAAAAGAGGTTTATCGGACCTATTTCTGAAAAATTTGAAGCTATTGAGAAGATTCAAGAATAGCAACAGACCCAAATTACTGAGGTACTACAGAATCAAGCTTCTCAAAAAGCTTAACTTAATGAAATTCAATCTTCAGTAGAACTTCTTCTCTCTCTCCTACTACCAGATGATGCCAAAAAGGGGGAGAAGGTAGTTAAGTCCAAATGCTCTAATACTCAAGTACTAAAGAAAAAGGATGATAAAGAAGATGACCAGGGAAACCCTAGCAAGGGCCAAGGTCAAGGTCAAGGGCATAACAATAGAGTTTCTTCAAGGAAACTAATTTCCTAATGCTAGCAAATCTTTTACTCAAAAGAAGACATGTTATGATGTTGTAAATGCTCAAAATCAGATAGTAAGTTCTGATTCTGATGTTCTTTTTCAAGCTGAAAGTAAAGACTCTCAGAAGTTTTTACAAACTCTGAAGCTAAAGGGAAAGCAGACTACTGTCTACTACAAAGATCCTAAAATCCAGATACTTGATGAAGAGATTGCTAGAAGATTATTTCTCAAACATAATCCTGTAATGGATTTAGAGAATCTCAAGGAGGAAAAACCTAGATTTGCAGCTGAGAAGATAAATCTAAAGTCTAAAGCTTTTGATGCTAAAAAACCTCCAAGGCCTAAGGTAAAAGGCATTGTGATCAAGGAAAAGTCAAATTCCGAGGCTTCAAAGCCCAAGACAAGATCACAGATTGATCCCAAAGATAAAGGGAAAGGAAAAATTGATGAACCAACAAAGCCACAAGAGATGAAGATTCCTCAAATCCGGATGAAACCTGTATGCAAACTGGTTCAAGTATTTGATGATGCTGCTACAGTAGATGAAACTGTTCAAACTCTGAAAAGAAGGAAGATAACTGAAGAATCCAAGACAACCTCTGACAAAGCTCAAGTTGTTCAGAGTGAAAAATAGCAAGCTACAGAAGAAACAACAAATTCTGATCAAGTCATCAACAAATCAATCTCTGACAGTACTCAAGTTTATTTAGAAAAGATGAAAGTTGCTGATAAAAAGAAACTCCTTTGGAAGAATGTCAAACCATCAGATCCAAAGAAAAGTCAATTGCTATTTGACTTCATGACTATTGGATTAAATGCTAGAGAACCAAGAGACAGAGCAGGGTTAGGTTCTGATGAAGCCAAGATCAAGACAGGAGTAGAAGTAGCTACTAGAGATCCATTTTTATTGACTGACAAACCTCTTGAAGAAGTTACACGGAAACACCTTGACAAGGTTATATCTGTCCAAGTGGTACTGGATGCTCATGATAAGCATAATGTCAAAGAAAATCTGATTCTATTTCTTGAAGATGGAAGAACATATCAAATGTGAGAATCAGATGTGCTGAACAAATCTCTGAGAGAACTTCAATTCTTTCATTATCTTTTAGAGATAAAGTCTGAGATTACCAGGAGATGGTCAAATTTCATGATGAAGACCATAAGAGATAAAGCAAGAATTTCTGGTTCATGGGTTACGGAATTCATTCCTAATATAGTTGAAAATAATGGAAGTGAAATTCCAATAAAGAAGGATTCTGCTAAACTTGACGTAATTCTGAAAGAGAAATGTCTATGCTACAATGAAAACTCTTCTCATCTAAGGGTGATCAGACTTGATGATGGTATGGAAAGAAATCACATCTCAGCACTTAGGACTGCAATCTACCATATTGGAAGTCAGGGTGAAGAATTGAAGCAAGTCAAAGCTACAATAGCTCAAGTCCTGAGGAATAAAGAAGAAACGTTGATATCAAACTTTGTCAAGAATCACTTTGGATTAAGATTGACTCAGTGAGATTGGTAAAAGCTACAAGGACTGGAAGTTATAGTTAGTTGTCTGATTAAACTCTCATTACATTTGTACTTAAATGTTTTTGACATCATCAAATCTATTAACTTTTATATTTTTCATAATTTACATGTTGGGGGAGATTGTTAGATATATTTGAGATGTCATGTTTAATCTGATTTGTGTTTAGTTTTCAGAACTTAACAAAAGGACTTATCAAGACTTACTGCAATCAGAACTTACTGAAGTCAGAACATAATATCAGAACCTAAGGCGTCAGAAGATATATATCAGAACTTAAGTGCGGGAAGACTTCAGATAAGGAATGCGGCTGATTTACAGGAGAAGATTTTGACTAAAACAAAAGAAGATATGCATGAAGAGTTAGAGGACTAGAAGACTTGTAGAATATATCTGATTGATATCTTTTAGGAGACAAAATTATATTCCATATCAATTAGAAGATATCTTGTAACTATATACTATATAAACGCAGCTTAGGGTTTACACTATATGTGTTATCATTATCGAGAAAGATTATACATTGTAACCTAGCAGCTCTTAGTGATATTGTTCATCACTGAGAGAGAACAACAGTTCTATTGTAACAGAGTTTATTTGAATATGCTTGATCTTTGTTACATACTTGTGTTGAAATCGATTTGATTGTATAAACACTATATTCAACCCACTTCTATAGTGTTGTGTGACCTAACAGGCCAATCCACTCTATATTCAGATTCTCAAAAATAGGCCCTTCACTCCTATAGTTAGAGTTGAAGAATCAAAAGATGGTGATATGGTCATTACAACTCATTATGCTCCAAAAGACCCTTCTGAGTATACTGAGCATGAAAAGGAGAAAGTTTCTCTGGATAGTGGTTTGTAATTGTTATTGATTGAGTCACTTGACAATGTGATGTACAACAACATTGTCAACTGTGACACTGCCAAGCAAATATGGGAAAAGATTGAAATATTCTGTGAGGGTACTGAGGAAGTTAGATCTAATCAAAGAAGGATACTGATTTTACAGTATAAGGTTTCATGGCCAAGCTAAAGGGAAGTATAACTGATGTGTTTGAAAGATTCAATAAGCTGATAAATGACTTGCAGCTCCATGACAAATACTATGAAGCTGAAGAAGTGAACTTAAAGTTCTTGCTTACTCTATCTGATCATTTGGAACAGAAAATCTCAGCAATCAGGAAAGGGAGAGACTTGAGCAGAATAACACTAGAAGTTCTATATGGAATTCTTAAAACATATGAAGTAGAAATGATTCCAAGTGCTTTAATCTCAGCAATCAAGTACTTTAATTATCAATGAAAGCCAAACATCAAATGATGAGCCAAGATCTCAAACTCCAGTTGCCTTAACAAGTGAGCAAAGAATAAATGACTCACAGGAACAAGTCATTCTGGAATTGGAAGAAGATGAGTTCTACACTTATGATGAACTGGATGAGCTAGATCAGTCAATGGCCTATTTGGCTAGAAAATTCTCTAACATTAGAGTAAAGAAGCCAAGATACTTCAAGGGTAAAGGACAGTCTTTCAACAAATACAGTAGCTGGAAAGGAAAAGGGAAGTACACTTCTGACAGCAAGAATGGTTACAAAACTGGATCTGTTGACATATATAAGATAAGGTGCTTCAACTGTGATGAACTAGGCCATTTTTCTATCGAATGCAGGAAACCCAAGAAAGCAAAGAAAGACAAAGCTCATCTTGAATATGAATCAAAGTATGAAGCTCTTCTGAAAAAATAGCAAAGCAAAGCTTATATTACAGAGGGTAAAAGTTGGGATGATCCTGATAATGATGAAGATGAAGAATATGGAAATTATGCACTCATGACCTTGGAGCAAGGAGAATCATCCTCATCTAAATCACAGGTACCAACTCTTACCACCATTGATTTAAATGTGAGTCAATATAAGGAAACTGTAGAGAAGATGAGAACAGAAATGTTTCACATACATAGAAGTATGGTTGCTACTAATGAAGAAGTGAGCAGACTGACAAAGATAAATGAGAAGTTGGAAAGTGAGAAGCTAGAAACTGAATTGTTGTTGATGGAGCTTGAAGCTGTAAAACAAGAGAATGCTTATCTCAAGAACAAGATTAAGTGTGTAAATGAAATTAAAGCAGTGCTAAGGGAGAAGCTGGAAAAGAATGAGGTGAAGTTGAAGTCTTTCAAGAATGCATCTGATTTAATTGGACAGTATCAAGAGAAAAACAAACCATGTGTAAATATTGCTATTGGTCTTGACTATGATGCCTTGAACAGGAAGAAGAAAGAGACATGTGACAAAGGAAAAGCAACAGCTAATGAAAATGTTCCAGCTATGCTGAAAAAGGATGCATCACCTATGTTCAAGGCATGTGAAGTCAACTTCAGTGAAGAAGAATTGATCATCAAGCAAGAAATTGTTGATGAGGACAAAGAGAAGAAAACTGCAAAATCAACTCAGTCTTCCAATACTGAAGGGAAGCTCATGGACGAACAAAGTCCCAAGACACCTGTTAAAGAGACCAAAACTGAAGATACAAGAAATAAAAAGAAAAATAAAAATGGGAAAATAGGGATAAACAAAAGCAACAATTTTGTTTATGTTGCAGATGCTCCAAGAAAGAAATGTGAAAAATGTGGCTCTGTGAATCACCTAACTCACCTTTGTAAAAAGGCAGTTAGCAAGCTAGCTGAAGAAGACTGTAAATATAATGAAGCAAATGCAAATGGTCCCTACTCCATCTGTGACAAGTTTGACTGCATTCCTTGCAACTTGAAAGTGATGAAAAGCTGTAACACACTAAGAGTATACCTCAAAGAAACAAAAATTGGGTCTACAACAGAAAGGGAAAATGCTCAACAGTCAATGAACTCTATTTTATCTGAAACTACTCATTCTACTTCTGCTAAATCAGTTATTAAGAAGAAAGTACCCAATATTGCTTGGGTTGTTAAACACACTTAAAACTCATTGTGTATGGGGCAAAGTGAAGAAAGTCATCTGGATCATAGATAGTGGATGTTCCAGGCATATGACAGGTGATAAAGCCCTGTTATCATAGTTTGAGGAGAAAGCTGACCATTTGGTGACCTTTGGAGACAACATCAAAGGATTCACAATAGGATATGGCAAAATTGTTTCTGAAAATGTTGACATTGATGATGTAGCACTGGTAGCTGGTCTTGAAGTGAATCTTCTCAATGTTAGCCAATTTGCAGACAATGGCTTTGAAGTTTTATTCAACAAAGAGGAATGCACTTTTATCAACAAGAAAACTGGTGAAGTTGCTCTGAAAGGAGCAAGAAAATGAAGCTTGTTCATTCCAGACTTAGACTCAACAAATAAGGATGGAATTTTTTGCTTCTACACCAATGCATCAGAAGAACAAAGCAAACTATGGCATAAGAAATTGTCTCACTTGAATTTCAAGACAATTAACACCTTGATAAAAAAGGAGTTAGTAATAGATATGCCTAAACTAGAGTTTGCTCAAGTTGAAGTTTGTGAAGCTTGTCAGAAAGGAAAAATGAAAAGATCAAGTCACAAGTCAAAAACTGTGAATTCTATAAGTGCACCATTACAACTTATTCACATGGACTTGTTTGGGCCAGTAAATGTCTTATCAATTTCAAGAAAAAAATATGTACTTGTGATGGTGGATGATTTCTCAAGATACACTTGGGTAGAGTTCATGCACCTTAAAGATGAAAATCCAGACATCATAATTGAGCACATCAAAAAGATAGAAAAACAGGCTAAAGATCATAATTGTGTAAAAATATTGAGAAGTGATAATGGAATAAAATTCAGAAATGCAATATCAAGTGAATTATGCAAAAGTAAAGACATTGTTCAAGAATTCTCAGCTGTTAGCACATCTCAACGAAATGGAGTAGTTGAAAGAAAGAACAAAACATTAGTTGAAGCTGCTAGAACAATGCTGCAAGATGCCAAGTTGCCAACAAGTTTCTGGGAAGAGGCTGTTAACACTGCATATTACACTCAGAACAAATATCTTATTAACAAGGCACATGGAAAATCACCTTACTCAATCATGTCTAAAAGAAAGCTTACTGTAAAGCAACTTCATGTGTTTGGAAGCAAGTGTTACATTTTGAAAGACAACTCTGAATATGTATGAAAATTTGACTCAAAAGTCTTTGAAGCAATTTTTCTGGGATATTCACTGGAAAGAAAAACCTACAAAGTTTATGTAATTGACCAAAAGAAGATTATGGAGAGCACAGATGTGACTTTTGATGATGACAAGTGTCCAGGCTTGGAATGCCTTGATGATAATGAAGCTGAAGCCCTTGCATTTGAAAACCTCAACATTGATAGTGATTCTGATGGAGAAGATGTAGTTGAAGCACAACAGATGACAAATAAAGAGTCTACTAAACAAGAAAATTATGGAAATGGAAGCTCAACTCAAACACCTGAATTTGATAGCATAAACTCAGGGGGAGAAAGAGAAGAATGATCTAGTAGTCATACCAACAATGAAGAAAGTGATGAAAGCACAAGTCAATAAACTCATACAAGAAAGTGGGATAAAAGTCACATTAGAGAAGCAATAATTGGTGATCCTACTGTTGGTGTGAGGACTAGAAGTGCAACTGCTAATGAGTGCCTACATGCATGTTTTTTGTCTCAAGTAGAGCCTAAGAAAATTGATAAAGCTCTATTGTATCCTGATTGGATATCTTCCATGCAGGAAGAGCTGAATCGGTTTGCAAGAAACAAAGTTTGGGAATTGGTTCCTACACCAAAGAATAAAAGCATTATTAGAACAAAATGGATGTTCAGAAACAAGATGGATGAAAATGATATAGTTATCAGAAACAAAGCAAGGTTGGTTGCAAAAAGTTACTCACAAGAAGAAGGAATTGATTATGATGAAAATTTTGCTCCAGTTGCAAGACTTGAAGCAATAAGGATATTTCTAGCATTTGTTGCACATTCAAATTTTAAAGTGTGTCAAATGGATGTCAAGAGTGTCTTCCTGAATGGTGAGCTAGAAGAAGAAGTTTATGTGCAACAGCCACCTGACTTTCAAGATCCAGAATTTCCAAATTTTGTGTACAAGTTACTCAAGGCTCTATATGGACTAAAACAGACACCTAGAGCTTGGTATGATACACTCTCAGAATTTCTACTAAAGCATGGTTTTACTAGAGGTACTATAGACAAGACTCTCTTCTACAAGAAATATGATGAGGATATGATCCTAGTTCAGATCTATGTGGATGATATCATCTTTGGTTCTACAAATGAGAAGCTTTGCCAAAGGTTCTCCAAGCTTATACAAAGTGAATATGAGATGAGTATGATGGGGGAACTGAGTTACTTTCTTGGACTTCAAGTCAGACAAAGAAATGATGGTATCTTCATCAACCAAACTAAGTATGTCAAGGATTTATTGAAAAAGTTTAGTATGGTTGATTGTTCACCTGCATCTTCACCTATGTCTACTGCAACAAAGTTGGATGAAGATAAAAAGGAAAAGAGTGGAAATATTTCAATAGGTGAAGGGATGATTGGATCATTGCTTTACTTAACTGCAAGTAGACCAGACATCATGTTTGCTACATGTCTATATGCAAGATTTCATGCCAATCCAAAAGTATCACATTTGATGGATTTAAAGAGGATTTTCAAATATTTGAAGGGAACTCCAAACTTAGGATTATGGTATCCTAAGGGAACTGGTTTTGAAGCTGTTGGTTACATGGATGCAGATTTTACTGGATGCAGGGTTGACAAGAAGAGTACTAGTGGAAGCTGTCAATTTCTTGGACAAAGACTTTTATCCTGGTATAGCAAGAAACAACAATCTGTATCAACTTCTACAGCTGAGGCTGAATATATAAATGCAGGAAGTTGTTGTGCTCAAGTGCTTTGGATTAGAAAGTAGCTAATGGATTATGGCCTAGTGTTACACAAAATTCCTATCATGTATGACAATACTAGTGCTATATCTATAGTAGCTAATCCAGTTAATCATTCTAGAACAAAGCACATTGATGTAAGGTACCATTTTATTAGAGAACATGTTACAAATGGTACCATTGAGCTCATTTTTGTTCCAACAGAAAAATATTTAGCTGAAATTTTTACTAAACCTTTGGATGAAGCAACTTTCAGTAGACTTGTAGGTGAAATTGGAATGCTTAATTCTTCATCCTAAGGCAAGAACTCAGCTAATGTTTTGCAGCAGATTAGTTTCTAATAAATCAATCTTTATTTGATTTAAATTGGAAATTAACTAAAATATGAATTATAAGTATTTCAGAAATCTCTGCATTTTTATTTTTCAAAATTCAAAATTCAATTGGAATTTTTCAAATTCTAAGTAAAGTGCGCAACTGTTAATTTACATCCTTAATATGTAAAATTAACACAAGGCATAATTATAATGGTCAAAAGTATATAGAGAACTGAGTTTTCGATAAGTCTATTTGACTTCTCGACAAGTCATTTTAGGACTTCTCGAGTGAGTTCTCGACAAGTCAATTGACTGACTTCTCGAGTGACTTCTCGATAGGCTTAAATATTACTTATCGATAAGTCCTTGTAGAGTTCTCTAGTAGTATTCATTCACAGAGTTTTCTACAAGTACAATTTTTGACTTATCAATAACTCAGAACCGAAATAATTTAATTTAATAAATTATTTTAGTAAAATACTTTTGGAAAATTTATTCTAATTTATTTTGAATTTATTCAAATAAAAGTTGGAATTAATTCAGTCCATTTTTGGACAAAATGGGTATTTATTTGACATATCGATAAGTCAATATTTTGTTCTCTATAAGAGCAATTTAAAATGACTTCTCGATATGTCTTTCATTTCCTAAAATGACTTCTCGATAGACAAATTCCAAACGTCTATTTTTGAGTTCTCGACAAGTCATTTGCTTTTACTATAAATACCAGACTTCTCGATACAAATACATACTTACAATTTTCGAGATTTTAAGTGACCTAGCCTTTCAAGCAAAAACTGATTTCTCTCTCATTTTTACTCCTTTCTTAAAAATTCTTCTTACCCATTCTGATCACTCAGTAAACTACAATGGCACAAAACAATGTTAGAGCAACTATCCCAGAGAAAGGAACAAACTATGCAAACCAAGCCCCTGATAGTTTTAAAGGGTTTGTGAAATTTCTGTCTGAATCTTACATTGCATGAGCCTTGACTGCTAATCCATCTTGTACCCGGATCTGTTGCATGAGTTTTGGACTACAACTATGGTAAGAACTGTGATGAATGACAATTCTGTATCTATGTTGGTGACTTGCTCAGTTGGAGGACAACATATTGAGTTTAATGAGCAAGATGTGAACCTAGCTTTGGGTTTACCCATTACAAATCTGGTGGAGGTGCCAACTCCTGATGAGCTGACTGAGTTTCTGGACTTCATCAACTATGGTGGAAGAATCAACTTATCAATCCCGAACAGAACAAATCTAAGAAAGGAGTGGTCATTCATCTTTTACTCTGTGGTGAGAGCCTTCACATGCAGGAAGACAAGATATGACAACATTTCAAGTATGGTGCAAAAGTTGGTTTATTCAATTACCCACAATACACAATTGAAATACCAAAGTAGCAGATATACACTTATTGAATGGTATAGACAATACAAAAATAGGCAATTATAATCAAGTGTCCAAAATAATATTTGGTTCACTTACTACAAAGAATAAGGTAAATGTAAGTCTAAGAATCACTTCATTCATATTGAAGAGGTTTAGGACTTACCCTTACCCTATGCCTGATATGAGACCAAACATACAATTAAACACAGTTATGATCCATGAACCTGTGAAAGCACAAACACAGAAACACCCACAGGGATCTTTCCAAGCTGCAACCATTCTTTCAAAACCTCTAGAAGCTAGGAAATCAACCACCTCTCAAATCTCAAATTTCTTCCTCACTAACTGCTCTTGAATTCTATTCTCAAGTGCAAGCTCACTCAAGTGACTTAGATCAAGAAGCTTTAATCACCACCTAGACACTACATTTAGTTGGTAAAAGGCTACTAGCTGGGGTAGACCATGATGGCACCATCAAAACTATGGGGGATTCATCAATTTTTACTGAAGACCCTATGGATGTCTCTAATGCACCTTCATGTGCAAAACAGTCTTCAAAGACTGAAAGATTTGAGGGTAGTACACTTGAGGGGGAACTATTTAAATCCTCTCCAATCCAATTGGAGGTTCCTCATGTAGGAACAACTCCCCTCAAAACCCTAGCAGAAATTGCCTTGGAAGTTGAGGCTAGGAGTACAATTGCCAATGATCCTGTCGTGGGGAGGCAAGTATAGCACATTCAAGTGCCAGTGGGTTGCAAGACACACAAGGGTTTGAGACTGGTGCACATGGCAGTAACCCAGTCAAATCCCCTCCAATTCAATTGGAGGTTCCCAGACCTAGTGAGGAACAACTAGCCATAACCACAGAGCAATCTGTGAGTAAAACTGTGACTTCAGTCATAGGTGTTTCTGAACCATCTACCTCACAATCTTAACAACCTCACATACTCTCTCATTGGCTGCAAAAATCTGGTTCTCAACCAACTTTTGTAGATGATCTACTAGTAGAGCAAATTTTTAGATTGGCAAACATCTCCCAACATCTATTGACCTCCAATATGAGCAATCAAGATTATCAAGCTATCATGCTTGCATACAATGAAGAAGTTGAGGAGCAAAAAGAAAAGATTGTCAATGATGCAGAGCAAGATGGAAATGTGGATGCATGGCTCTCTAATGACTATGTCTTGGAAATGGATCAAGTCTTGGCCAGATTTAGGGAAGAATACATCACTATTGTGGGCAGCAATGCAAATAATTTGACTCCACATGCTGTATATGATGCCATCACAGATGTATACAAAGCTCAGCTCAAAGCATTTCATCTTTTTGGTAAAGCTCTGGAAGTTAAGCTAACTGGTCATGAAGATAAAATTAGAAAATTGGTGAATAAGAAGATGGATAAGATTATAAACTCTCAAGAACATATCACTACCAAACTCAAGCATTTTGCTGAGTAGATGTCAAGGATGGATCTTTCTTGTATTGAGAAAGAAGTCAAAAATCTCAAAAAATCTTTCATCAATCTCAATACACTTATCCAACAATAAATCACTCACTCAAATGACACTAAGGTCAAGCTAGATCAAATTCACCAGAGTAGATATGAGCCATCAGCTTTGCTTATGGAAAGCATCAAACAGGCTGTAGATGAAACATTTGGCAGATCTAATAGCTCTTTTCAGCCTGGCTCCATCTCCATAAACCTACAAATTCAATCTCTACAAGGCCAAGTCTCAGCACTGCAAGACTCCAACTCTTCTCTCACTGCACAAGTTCAAGCCTTGACATCTCTTGTCAAGAGCCAACAAACAGACATCCATACCCTGGTGGACTCTCATAAGCATCTTCAAGTACATAATTATATAGCTTTAGGAGCCATCAATGGAAAAGTCAACATAACTCTTCCTTCTCTACCTGAACAGGTAAGGCCTGAAATTCCTACTCCCCTCCTCATGCCTTCCAATAAGACTAAGGGGGATACAGAGGCTAGACTAGCACAATCAAGATCATCTACTCAACATGTCCAAGGTGCTGAAAAGAGCTTAAGTCAAGAAGATGATATTGGAATGGAGAGACTTTTTAAAGCAACTGAGGGTCCCATTCTAAGCAGGGAATTTAATGAACTGCTTAAGGTACTCAGGGCTTCTCTCAATGACAATTTGTTCACCTACAAGAAATCCTTGGACAGGACATTAAACTCAATAAGGGTGATCTTGGTGACAAGAGACAACTTCAAGCAAAGAAGGATAGTGGTTAATATAAATGACTCAGGGGTAGACAGATGTATGCAGGTGTCCCTCAACTGTCTTATCTCTAGGAGGGCATCTGAGTTAGACATTCTGATTAACAAAGTCAGAGTAGTGATTCATGAAGACACTCTCTTGCTAACAGAATTTGAGAATGCACAAGTGGCTGCTTTCCCAGAAGCTTATCAACAACCTAGCAAGGGAGTGTCATATATATGTCCTACTACCAAACACTTCAAACACTTCCAAGTTCCTAAGAAGTGTGTCATGGCCAACAAGAAGCTTATCATGACTCTTGAAACTGAGCTGAAAACAAAAAGGAACAAA